>NW_013528082.1:0-89947 GCF_000836215.1 Papilio polytes | reverse complement strand
CAAGTGTCGCCAGCATATTTATATACTCAGAATTGGCTCCCCTTAGGCTGGACGGCATCACGTCTATGTTGATATCACCAGTAAGTATAACAACTTCAGTTTTAGTTTCATTCAGTATATTAAATAAAGAATCAATATAATTGGACGGGTTCTGGAAGCTGGGTGGGCGATATGAACATACGATGGTGGTTTCGTTAGCCAAGTTCAGGACTAAGAAGTTACCCTCAGATGCCAACGGTTCAAAGGATGTTGCATTAATATCAGTTTTAACGTACGCTAAGACGCCATCATTTTGGTTTATTACTTTTTTAGTGCTAAATGCCGTATAGTTATCAATACTAGGCACCATAGCATGCTCATCGAGCCAACATTCAGTAAGTACTATAACATCGATGTCCACTTCAAGCCGCGTTACAAAAACTAAAAAGTTATCGAGATTACGGTTAACGCTTCTAATATTAACAGTCAACACCGTTATTAGAGATTTATAGGTTATATTAAAAAGAACGTTATTTTTTTTAATTCATCACACATTAAGAATGAAATGTATGGCTACAAAAGAAGAGGAAGACCGAAGAAAGTATGCATGGATTGTGTGAAAGAGGATATGCTTAAGAAAGGAGTGGATTCAGATATGGCTGATAGAGATGTATGGAAGAGCACATACTGTCCCGACGCTCCATAAGGGATACTTTTCTAAAACATTCAAAGTACTGACCTATTTTTTATTTAATTCTGGGTTACGGTTGTTTACGTAGGAAGTATATTGACTGAATTGATTATTAAAAGATAACTTAAAACTTCTTGTTACAGATACAAAACACGAATGCGACTTCAAAGTGTTCTAAAGGTTTAAAGAAGAGAAGGCAGTATGGGGTACAAGCAGTACTTAGCGGTGGGCCAGTCGGCGAGGAACCGGCTGTTTGGCCTCGCGCCACGCATCTCCGGGGACAAACGCACTCTGCCGCTGAACATGATGATATCGCAACAAGGCAAAATAAACCATGGTAGGTGAACAATGACATTACGATGGCTCCTACGTAAAACGTTGAAAGTTTAAAGCGCAGTTTTTGCAAAAATTGCAAAACATTTTTTTTATAACATGATGTTATGAATAAAATAGAGAATCAAAATCTGCAGTTCTTTTTTCTACAGTTACTTTCTTCATACAAAATAAAATGTAATTGAGTTAATTAACAAAGACATAAAACTAAGCGTAAATCATGAATTGTGTCTTACGATAGTTTACGTAGGAGCCATCGATTTAGAGGTTTTAACATAATTTGTTTTCTATATATGTGGTTATACTCTAATACTTATTTGAATAAAAAGTATATCAAGCATTTCAAATAACCTTTACTTAAACAAAACTAAGCTTTGACAATGTTAAATGTATTGATTTTACAAACAAGGTTAACATGTTTACTTACTTTACTTAACAACATTTATAAGTACAAAATAAACGAAACTACACTAAGTGAAATAGCAAATCTTAGAACAGGTATAAAATATTGAAAAAAAGCTAGCGACAATCATTACAAGTATAAAAAATTAATCGTACATCTTATAAATGCGAAAGTTTAGATGGATGGATGTTTGTTAGAGTTTGTAGTCTAAACGGCTGAACGGATCTGGATGAAATTTAGCATAGATGTAGAGGAAAGTCTGAAACACAAGATAATTACTTTTCTTTTTTTAATACCACGCGGAAAGATAGTATTTCATATTGATTACTTACTAGTTAATGTTTTTTTAAATTCAGCACAGACGAAGTCACGGGCCAAATCTAGCAGTTAACATATTGTTGTTCCATCTATAGGAAAACAGCAGAAATTAGGCCTAATTTTATAAATTAAAGTTTGGTTTCAATGCTTTAAAAGTAGATACACAAAATTGTTGAACACACAACCGTAATAGTGCGTATTACATTGCTATTGTGCGGTGTGGCAACAATTCACGGATGAATTGGCATCCAATTTGTGTTACCAGTTATTTATTGCTATTGACCTAAACTAAAACATAAGGGAGCAACAGACAAAGAAACTCATTTACATATAAATTTTACAAAATAAAGAGATCGTTTTACTAAACTCTAAGTCTTTGAATCCCCCTTCACCCCCACCACTTCAGTTCCGTCTTGAGGCCGCAAGATTTATCAGATATCGTATTTCGTTCGACACAAGTTTCTCCAATTCAAATATTTCCTTGGACACTATTTCTCAATACTCTAAACCAGTCTTTTATTAAGTGGTCGATAATGCCTCCGAGTGGGTGCTGATAGCCTAGAAGGGGTAAGGGGCCTACAAAAAATGGGGGGGCGCTGTTAATTATTACTATTTTTTTTAATAATATATACGCTTTAAGAGATTGTCGATTGTTTCGCAGCCCATTTAACTGTTTATTTGCATAAATAAATATATAATAGTGTGCCCACCCATAGTCTGGAAGAACATAGATTACTTACTAAATTTTTATAATATTACACAGACGAAGTCACGGGCGATTCAAAAACAATAAAATTGTGATACAGACTGTTACGAGAATAAAATTTCAGGGTTATATGACATAAAATCAAAACATTGTATAATAAAATTATATAAAATATAAAAAGCGTATTGAATAATTTGAATATTCAATTAGCAACACAATATAGCAACGAGATTTTATAAATCAGGTTAATGCATCGTCGTCAAATAATTCTTGCAAGGTGAAATGTTCGTTTACACAACACGACACGGCACGACACGGCACGGCACGTCATAACCAGCTGACTGTACAACTTGCGTGATCACCACTCTGGCCCAAGTCATAAGCGACAAATTACAAATTAAGTCAATAGAGCTTCTTTTTATTGTTTAAATCATATTAGGTTATATTTCTTTTAGTAATCCTTTAAAATAATATTAAAGAGATTACAAGTGCCTCCGCCTGGATCCCCCAGGTGCAATATTATCTATAAACTTACTTCTTGCTAATAGTAAAAATGCGAGAATTTAGATACATGGATGTTTGTTTAAGATTATAGTCAAAACAGCTGAACGGATCTCCATGGAAGTTAGCATTACTGTGGTGGAGTCTTACATTTGTCTCCATAACTATAATAAATTTGCAGTTTTTAATCTATTCGTAACAGAAATATAATCCTTACTCTTTGTGTCGATAATTATAAATTTGTTTAACCGCTCTCTCTTATAACTTATACCGCGTTATAATAATTACGAAAATGGCATATCGCGCGATCATTAGGCAACGCACAAAAATTGCAAACCACGCAGCAAACAACGAAGTCGTTTGCTGAACCTACTGGGTCAGTGTGTCGACCTGTTGTCTACTCTGTACATGATATTTGTAAAAATACCGAGAAAAAGAGCTTTCTTCGACCTCGGTACGCATATTCACTACATCGTATAAAAGAAATCGCTTCCCGCTGTCTATCTATCCCTATGTATACTTGAATCTTTAAAACTACGCAACAGATTATAAAGAGGAAAACTTTGTTGGATTGTAATAAATAGGCTCAAAAACTACTGGGCCGATTTTAAATTTTTTTCATCGTGAGAAAGGTAATTTATCTGTGAGTAACATAGGTTATTTTACAATGGTTTTTTTTATTCCACGCGGACGGAGTCTCGAGCGGAAACTTCTGTATGATATAGTAGAGAAATACTTATAATTTTAGATGTTTCTAATGTGATGAAAACACATTTTCGTATAGGCATAAGGCCGAACGAAGTCATACCGATATCTAGTAACATTATAAATGCGAAACTTTGTGTGGATTTTTATTGCCTCGTAACTTCATAACTTGACTGTCTTAAATATTACCTACTAAAGTACCACGCAGACGAATTCGCAGGAAAGAACTAATTCTATCTATGTATACAATTTTAAAATATTTCGGATCAATGTTGTCAAAACATATTAAAGCACTTAAAAGAGAATCTTAAACAATCGTAGATTAAAGTTTTCAAAACTAGAACATTTTTAAACTAAACATTCTGCACAAGTTATAGCAATTTTGTCAAGAAGACCACAAAGAAGACAGGCGTGAAATGGAAGCAATTCCGGGTTTCGTCTGATGAGTAACCCATGAGTATGGTGCGGGAAGCCTAATTTAAGTCCCTTTCTCTTTACCGCCCTTTTCTTATAAGGAGAGGATGGGAAGGGGAAGTGGATTTGACGGAGGAGATACATAGGAAGGGGAAATATCCTCTTTATGTGCATCTTCTCCTCTGTCGGATAAGGGTAGGCAACGCATCTGCAATTGCGGATGTCTATGGGCAGCGGTCGCTTCGCCATTTTGGCGGATTCACGTGGCCGCTTGCTCGTTTGCCACCTTTTGTTATAAAAAAAAAGTTTTTGATTACAAGTTTATACTTTAGCACGCGTTAGATTAAATTTAAAATAAATGGCAGTGTGAAACAACCGACAATCGCACAGTTGTAATGCGCTTGTCGATTGTTTAGCAGACAATTCAATTGTTTTGTGCAACTAAAAATCGAGTAGTGTGCGCACCTCCGTATAAGCTCATAGGAAAAGCGAGAATGAACAGTTGTGCGATAGTTTTATTCAAAGCTGTAGAAGCGCTTTAAGCATTCTGAAGGAAAAAAATGACCCGATATTTCGTCGCGCGATTTTGAGCTAAACTATTTAACTACGTCGTAGTCTTTGACTCCAAAAATCAAACAAAAAAATGGGACCCACCTGCAAGCATTACCTTTCGGATAAAAGAAGAATTATCAAAATCAGTCCACTAGCGGCGGAGTTATGCCGTAACATACATTAAAAAAAAACATACAGACGAATTGAGTACCTCCTTCTTTTGGGAAGACGGTCATAAAAGAATTATCATTAATACAAACTGAATTACTTGAATAATGACATGACAACTGAATACTTCTATAATCCAATTTCCCAAGTAAATTCTATTGAAGACAATAAAAAAGAAATCCTCTTATCTTTTGTTTACATTTTAATGAGACAATAAAAACAAATGAAAGCACACAAGTTAGTATTCTTCGTTTAAATACAAAAAAATGGACCGAACCGATTTGTTTCCATACCGCTTCAATGTAACAGAGGATATTTTTTTTTTATCGTCATTACTACAAAAGCTTACTTAATTGCTAAGTTTAATTAGAAACTACATGAAAACTTGTTTGTCATTGTAACTGGCTTTAAAAGCTATTTTACAACTATAAAAAGAACTATAAAATTCATGTATAAATGTAATTGAAGGTTTTTATTGATTTTATTCATTACATTGTTGTTAACTATTACATTTGTTAGAACAATACAAATATAATTAATGTAAATACGTAATAAAACCAAAGGAATGTGGTACAAAAAACACGTGTACGCAATTCAAACAAACAAAAGATTGACATAACGGTCTTTGAAAGCTCCTGTGGTCCTGGTATACCTCTAACGTGGTCTTAACGCACCTTTCGCGGTCCTGAATTTCATCATGAAGTTCATGATGAACTTGCCCTTATCTCTTACGGAGGGTCGGCACAGTATGTGCTGCTCTTCCATACATCTCTATCAGCCGTCATATCTGAATCCACTCCCTTCTTAAGCATATCCACATAGCAGGTGGTAGTGCCCGCTTTAACATCTTAGCACGAATGGGCCGTCACGCCCTGTGTAATACCACGACCACACAGAAGACAGGCGTGAAATGGAAGCAATTCCGTGTTTCGTCTGAGGAGTGTGGTGCCGGAGGCCTAATTTAAGTCCCTTTCTCTTTACCACCCTTTTCTTATAAGGAGAGGTTTGGAAGGGGAAGTGGATTTGACGGTGGAGGAGATGCATAGAAAGGGGAAATATGCTCTTTATGTGCGTCTCCTCCTCCGTCGTATAAGGGTAGGCAACGCATCTGCAATTGCGGATGTCTATGGGCAGCAGTCGCTTCGCCATTTTGGCGGCGCGCCGCTTGCTCGTTTGCCACCTTATGCTATAAAAAAAATCCCCTTTCACACAATCCATCCATACTATCTTCGGTCTTCTTCCTTTGTAGCCATCCACATTCATTCTTAACACTTACTGGTTTATTTCCCCATCGTCTCGTCGCATAACAATTTAATTTCAATTTCATACAATATTTTTTAATTCTGTCATCCCTTTTAGTACAAAAGTCTTGAAGATTGATGATTTAATGTCCATTGCTTAATACTGTCATTGCCCCTGAGTTAAATACGCTCCTGGCACGCGATCATTGACATTGACAAAATACCTGTTAAATCATCGATATTACAGCAATAAGGCACATCACTACCTTGTACATGCTTTATCGATATGGCACATCCCTATAATCAGGTGTTTCTTTATGATTGCGCGGATGACAGCGTAATAAATACCTGTCCGAATTTGATGGACCACTGTCCGAAAATGGTTGTATGGGATCTTGAAATATTTCTTTATCGACATTGTTAAATGCTTTGAAGTCACCGAAATAACTTTTTGATTGTATTGTGTTGTGTCCTTTATTTTTTTATTCAACACTTTCTTTATTATATCTTCGTTCTGTAAATTTAATAATTGTCATTTGACACGTTAATCTGTTTGCAAATTTTCCTTAAAATGGTTGTTACTAACTACATACCTCCAAAGCGGCTTATCTCGATGTAATTTGGCACAGATGTAGAACATAGCCTGGAAGAACATAGCATACTTGCTAAGTTTTGTTTTTAATTCCTTATGGGCGATTTGCGGACTTGCTTTTAATTCATAATTTTCTTTACACATATAAGATTCAATTGTTTACGTCATTTTTACATGGAGATTCAAAGAACGTTTTTGCAAGAAACAAACTTTCAAATATTTATCTCTTGTGTCAAGGTCATCTAAAGTAAATACACTTTTTAATCTTACAAATAATTGACATGGAATAATTCGACCCCTAAATACGTTGTAATTTTAACTATAGTTTAACAAACATGTCTGCTCCGATAGGAGTTCAAAATCTGCTAAATAATATGTAAAAATCGAGTACAATGTTAATACAAGACAGCTATACGTCAAGGATCTTGTGGCTTGACATTGACTAGGGGCGCTAGTGAGCTTCGTAATTGAGGTACACTTATGACCACCGGGTCTCAGATAACGTCGAACTAAAACGATTCGACGACATTGACACAGTTTAACATAGATGCTATTCGGTTGATATCATATTTCAATGATATTAGAATATCATATTTTTATACGTTTTTATTTTTTTATAATAATAAACGAACTGTCAACCAACTGACGACAATATAGCAAAGAGACAGCAGCCCATAATCATGAGTATTAGCAGTTGCAAATATTTAATAGACGGAGGATGAGATAGAGATAGAGGTAGAGGAAATTTCCCCTTCCTATGCCTCTACCCCACTGTTAATTCCACCCAATCTTTTTCTTACTAAGGGTGGAAAGGAAAATGGATTAAAATTGAGCGTCCATCACGCATACTCATCAGACAAAACATTATAATACTCCCACATTAATTATGAATAAGCCAACTTTATCCATCATTTTATTTTTTTAAGAGTTTACAATGGGTTTGGAATTATTACGTTGACACTACGTTTAAAGCCAGAGGTGCTCAACTTTTTTACATTTCACAATCTTGTAAATATTTTGAACGATATGGACAAGCTTTTAGTTAATTTTAGCATTAACAAGAAAGGAAACAAGCACTCTCGTGAATCGAAATTATGTTAATAGCATAAACAACCAAAAATTAGAGGTTTCCAACTTGTCTCCAAAAGTATTGGAAACATATTTATTCATCCCCAATTTCAATACGAATAATACATTTTGATATTGTCCCAAATACAGTTTCATTCCATCAAACGAGTTCTAGAAAGTTTTTTTTATAAGAGAAGGGGGCTAACAAGCGGCTGGAACAACGAGGTGGTCAACGACGTCCATATTTTTGGTTTATTATAATTTCGGATATTAAAAGCGGGCCGTAAATTCAGCACACCTGTAAATGTAACAGATGGATGTCACGATAATGTGCTTTGCCGAAATTTATTACAACTGAACGCGCAATGATTTACAACTCTGATAAGAAATAATAAATATAAACGCGTGTAAAAGTCGACTTCAGTGTTAAAAAATATTAATTTTAAACTAATTAAAAGTGTATTTTACATGAAAGATTTCTATAACTAAAATGTAATTTGCCTAGCTTTTGCCTACGACTTCTTTCGCATACTAAATTAAAATACATTATCTTACCCCTTACTTCTTACTAATACTGTAAATGCGAAAATTTAGATGGATGGATGGATGGATGTTTGTTAGAGTTTGTAGCCTAAACGGCTGAACGAATTTCGATGAAATTCTCTGAAAGTCTGTCTGAAAGAACACATAGGCTTCTTGCTTTTTTAATTCAATGCTAACGGAGTCGCAGGTGGAAGCTTGTTCAAATGTAATTTAGCAATAATAGCCTGTTTCAGATTTTACCTTTACAGCGGCAAATTTTATTTCAAATCGTTTAGTCATTTTAAAGTTTATATGTTATATACAAAAATATATGAGCTTAGAATAGTGGCTTAAAAAAATATACAATATTGAAGTTGTTCGCAAAAACACTAGTAAAAAGTTTTAAATTAACATATTGTAATAATCATTATAAAGTGAGATAAAACGAAATATTAAAGGACCTTGACCCTGTCCCAAATAGGGTGTGCACTTGACTTCGATCGTGTTGCACAATATTTGTTATAAAGTTATCTAAGGTCAGTGACAGCCCTATCAACTGGAAGTCCGTTTTTGATATCGAATCAATATCTTGTAATATAAAAACAATTAAAAACATGAACTTTACTCTCAGACGGTTTCATTTCCTTTGTAACTGAATGTTTTGCTGAACCTGGGTAACTGTAATTTACTTATGTTCAGTCCTTTTAGGGTAAACGACTCTAATGACTTTGAAGTGTGTTAAACTTGATCCAGACAGCCCAAAATACACTTTCATAATGAAAAAAATAACTTCTTTCTGAAATTATATACATACTGGCTGTTGCTCGCGACTTCGCCATCGATAAATTAAAAAAAATAAATAAAGAATGTGGTCTATGTTACTCACTGATAACGTAGCTCTTAATTGGTGAAAGAATTTTTGAAATCAGGCCGGTAGTTTTTGAGTTATTTCAATACATACAAAAATACAAATCTTTCCTCTTTATATTAGTATAGTTATAGATTTAAATTATAATTGCTTTAATTTTATCACAATCACATGTTTTATTGTTTACAAATCCTGCGCTTCTCTTGTTTTTCAATCATCATCATCTCCCCTGCCTTATCCTACTCCCGTAGGTTCGGCGCACCGGGTTTTCGTCCTCCAAAGCCTATCATCCGTCATCTCAGTCATCATTCCCTTCTTGATCATGTCACCTTTCACGCAATCCATCCCTCTCTTTCTAGGTCTACTTCTACCGATGTACCCCTCCACATTCATAACTAACATCCTAAACATTCTCTTGTTTTTCAATATAACTTTTTAATACAAATAGGTAAAAGTTTTGATGGCCAGTTATCCAGCTCTTTGGCTGTTTACGAACTTGTCAGCCAAAGAGTTTGGATTCTGCACTAAACAGTGTGAGGTGTTATTCGATTATTTCTCAGAATATGGTTTACAAATAAACATTTTTATAAAGAAACAAAAATACTTCAGACCTGTAATGCCAAAACAATACTAAAAACAGTTTCTCTCAGAATATTTCAACTCCACTTCTTTAGTTATTGTTACGTTGGCATTACCTAACGAAATTCATTACGCACGGTATAGCTTTACAAAAACGATCACAGACGTGACTGTCTCAATGCATCCGCTGATAACAGTGGGCTTACATGGGAACAAAAACCTTGTCATTTCCTTCGTTCCTTTTGAAAAAACTGAGATAAAATTGTTTACGGTTTTTATGTCATTATATTAGCAAGGCTAAACCATAGATATGAAATCTATAGATAGAGTGATTTTACAAGTTTGACGTCTAATTGTGAGCGAAGTCTAATTAAGGTACCAATAATGAGGGAATAAGGGTTGTAACGGAGGCTATTTTAACGGAAGCGGAAGCGGATACGTAGGCGAAGGGCTTAACATCATCAGAAGCGGAAGTTAACGGAAGCGGAAGCGGAGGTCAATAATAAAATTATAATTCCGATTGACAGAATATAGATTGGTACATAAACGATACGTTATCGCCCCACTCGTGTTAAAGACGTAAGTAACCTCCGTTGTATCTTAAATTAACCTGTTACGGAGTAATCATTTCTTGCGGAAGTTCCGCACTTGCGGATGCGTAAGCGGAGTTCCGTTATAACCCTAGAGGGAATGTACTCAATAAAAAAACCTCCAGAGGACTATTTTTCACCTGAAATTTATGCTAGGAATTAGGTACATATTTATTTACATAAAAGCATAATGATCTTTGAGATTGACTAGAATTGACCTTATGTGTTCATGACGGTGTGTCGGGTAAAACCGAGAGGCACAACTAGTTGGTAAATGTAATTAGAAATGAAGGTGTGTCACAACCTTGCCTTGAAATATAATCTTTGCCAATCTCTCTAAGTAACGGTGTTTATTTATTGGACTAGCTGTTGCAGGCGACTTGGTCTGCGCAATAATAAAAAACAAAAAACTATTATCTCTCGGGAACCTGAAAAATTTTCCCAATTGTTACTCCAGGCTTTCTTTTATATATGTGGCAATCTTCAATAAGATATGTTGAACCGCAAAATTAATTTGAATTGCAAAATTAATGTATCCCGCTGGAACCGTAAATATCTCTAAGATCAAAGTAACCTGTGTTCTTCCAGACTATCCTCTGCACCTATACCAGATTTTATCGTGATCTGTCCAGCAGTTTAGGCAACAAACTCTAACAAACATCCAAACAAACAAATTTTCACATTTATAATACTAGTAAGATTAGCAAAATAACTAACCATATGCAGAGACGCTTAAGCAATCCTAATAAATCAAAACAAGCGCATATTAAGTCTAAATAAAATGGTCAAGTAACGAGTCTAAAGTAGTAAGTTGTATATTGAAAAATATGTAACTTAACCATAACTTGAGTACATTTAATTAAGTTTGTAATTATAGTAGTTTGTTACAGAACTTAGGTCGGGTATTTCGAAATAAGGAGACAGGTCTTAACCTGCTTATACCTATGACCTGATTATATCTTATCTTACTAATATTACAAATGCGAAAGTTTAGATGGATGGATGTTTGTTAGAGTTTGTAGCCTAAACTACTGACCGGATCATGATGAAATTTGGTATGGATGCAGAGGATAGTCTGGACGAACACATTGGCTACTTATTTTTGTTCTTATGATTGCCACGCAGACGTAGTCGCGGGTGTAAGCTAGTTATGTATTCCAACTTTACTATTTTCTTTTTTTTTATTATAATTATTTTATCATAATAATAACAGCTAATCTAAATATGAAAAATGCCTTGAAGAACCCTATTAAAAACACTTTTCGTAACTAAAAAAACACAACTATTTCGTATTCTTTAACGTATACAGCTAAATAAATATATTTCATTATATACAACGAGCTGTTGCCCGCAACTTCCTCCGCGTGGTATTAGAAAACATACGAACTATATAAGTTATGAAAAGCTACGTATCCCTCGGGAACCGGACATTTCTCGGGGATGAAGCTTATCCCATGTGTACTCCAGACTTTGTTTTATATCTGTGCCAAATTTCAATAAGATATGTTGAACCGTTTCAGAATGATCGAGTAAACATTAAAAAACTAAATTAATGAATCCCACGGAAACCTTAACTATTCCCGGGATAAAAAGTAGCCTATGTGTTCTTCCAGACTATGCTCTAAACCTGTGCTAAATTTCACGGAGATCCGTTCAGCCGTTTAGGCTACAAACGCTAACAAATATCCATCCATCTAAACTTTCGCATTTATAATATTAGTAAGAGTAAGATTCATGTTTTAATTGTTAAAAAATAATTATTTAGATAGACAACAAAAACCCCGGAAATATATCGAATAATTCACATGTAGGAATGCATTTCGTAAACCGCTTACATATGATGTTATTAAATTTATTGCTGTAATTAAGTTAGAGCGGACCGAGAGAGTGGTGATGTAACAAGTTTCATCATCCGTTAGCCATCCCGCTAACTGTGTCACCCGGTTATACTCGGACTTTGATACTAAACTTGTTTATTATGTATATTATATTCCAAACAAAAATCTGTGACCTAGAATAATTCTATAGGTCATTACCACTTAGATATTCCCAATTATATAATATTTCTCTACAATCTATATCTATATTCTATCCTATTAATAAATTGAGAAGCAAAAGGTTAGCGTGGTATGGACATGTTATGCGACGAGACGTTGGGGACATAAACCAGAAAGTGTTAAGAATGAATGTGGGTGGCTACAAAGGTAGAGGAAGACCGAAGAAAGTATGGATTGTGTGAAAGAGGATATGCTTAAGAAAGGAGTGGATGCATATATGACGGCTGATAGAGATGTATGGAAGAGCAGCACATACTGTGCCGACCCTCAATAAGGGATAAAGGCAAGTGGATGATAATACTAGTATAATATAGCGTAAACACACATTACTATAAATTTTCACACTATTTAACTAAGGGAAAAATAAATTCGAAAAAACCTTCATGTGGGAAAGGGACCATAAACTACAAGTTGCCAACATTAAGGAAGCAAGGTTATTATGGTAACGGTAATTTTGACGTTTGCAATTGAGAATTTGACAAATGTTTGATGACAAAAGTTTTTTGTTGACGAAAACGTGCAGATACCGAAGAACTACAGAGTTTCTAAAGCTTTGTATATCTCACTTCTTCTTAAAGTGCCTCTCCGACTAGCGAAGGTTGGCGGTCAGTTCTCCAAATTTGACTTTATCTTTTGCGATATCTCATAATTATATCTCGTTAATATTGTAAATGCGAAAGATTATAAAGTTGTTATATGGATGTTTATTGGAGTTTACCTACTAAACTACTCAACAGATTTCAATTAAATTTGGTACAGATGTAGCGGATAAGAAGACATAGACTGCTTACCCTTGTTCTTTAAACAAAGGCGTATGGGGTCGCAGGCGATAACTAGTGTATACATATTCATCCTGCTGACAGTGCAACCTGACGCAAAACCATACCAATAACTTAACATCAATTGTTTTCGCACAAGTTAGTCGAAACGCAAGTTAACGTTAAAATTAGCTTATTAGTTAAGTTGTATATTCACAACCTTCTGAGCTAACGATTTCTTGGCTATGAAATTGGTGCGGGTTTATACAGCGTGTCGGGATTGCGTATGCCGACATGACGGTGAACCGGTCGGAATCACTTACACCGGACTGTATTAACACGAGGGTAGAAAATTAACGCTGATATTGTAATACTGCTGTTTGAATACACACAAGGAGTTCATATAGAGTATCGCACGAACATTTGCACATTTTTATCACACAAATATGATATTACAGCGCCCCTATCGGACAAAAACTACACCAACAAATACAAATGTCAAATTATCAATGTACAATTATCAAAAGTTATTGTAAGTTACATGCATTTCTAATGTTGTATTTTACTTTTTTGGGGCTTTACTCTTTGACATTATGTTTGAAGTAGAGCAATACTGCTCTGTCTAGTGCTTTGTCCTACCCTCGTGTGAAATATAACCATACTAGGTTAATAGTAAATGCAGTGATTTAGTCAGAGTAACGAGTGTGATTGTTACAATTACATATTACTCTATTGTACTTATCTTTCCGTGTTTAGCAACGCAGTGCCCTTAATGTGAATAAATTGCCTTATCTAACTTATATCGTAAGTGAAATGAAGAAATGAATAAATCGCTTACAAGTTAATCTAACTTAATAATATAAATGCGAAAGTTTAGATGGATGGATGTTTGTTATTTCTTTACTTCCACGCGGTCTGATTCGAAGGTGAAAGCTAGTAAATCATATAATTCTCATCGTAGTTAATACAAGTAAATTAACCATTGCATAGGTCTCTACAATATGGTGGTAGTTTGTTATGGTTTCAGTAGAATAATCTAGACTGATCTAGCAATAATCAGAATCAGTGATAGTATTTTATTGTGTCCGAAATCGCACGACCGTGCTAAGTCCTATTAGGCTATTGTAAGCCAATTTTGCAAAATTTGAGTTTTATACATATCATAGTTCACGTAGGAGCCATCTTACTAATCTTACTAATATTATAAATGCGAAAGTTTAGATGGATGGATGTTTGTTAGAGTTTGTAGCCTAAACAGCTGAAAGGATTTTAATGAAATTTGGTATAGATGTAGAGGATAGTCTGGAAGAACACATAGGCTACTCACTTTTGTTTTTTTTTAATTCCACGCGGATAGAGTCGCAGGCGTAAGCTAGTCTATTATAAGTGTACTTAAAAACATACTTTTTAAATCTATCATTAGAGCGTACGCACACCTTTGAACTAAAGCATAACTGTTTAGTCGCGCTTTGATTTATGATCCCATAAGAACCTGCGCTACTACTCGATTTTTAGTTGTGCAACTAAACAGTTGAATTGGCTGCGGACCATCGACAATTGACAATTGACAATCGCACACAACGTTAGTCAAAAATTACTCTTACTAAGTTCTTTAAATAATCAATTGTGTTCAATAATTCGTATGAAACAAGTCAAACACTCACCCCTATAATGACTAAGAGACTTTAGACAGTCGGATTCCACAGACGAGGAAGAAACGGCCCAGTGACAAAGAAATTACAACAATAAAAAAATTAGTCACATCTGGCGGATGGCCAAAGTCGGAAGGACGCGAGACAATGGGCCTGGGATATAACGGATAGACACGTACACTATGGACTTGCGACATTTCAAATCATTGATCAACAACATTTTTAATGTGACACATTTAAAAACATAATTTGTAAATTCATTTTTATAACGTTTAAAATAAATATTTATTGTAAGTATTTTATTTTCACAATATCCAATTAATATTTATATCTTACTAATATTATAAATGCGGAAGTTTAGATGGATCGATGGATTTTTGTTAGAGTTTCTACTTAATTTTGTTTTGTATATATCACGTGGACGGAGTCGCGGGCGAAATCTAGTTAGGTATTATTTGATAATATATATGTACTATTCTGAATAAATTCGAAAACCATTAAAATATACAAAGACGCCGTCAAAGAATTACAAAAAATAATGTACAAGAAATACAAATAATTAATATAATATTATTAGTGTCATATTAAAGCCAGGTCTAAGTTATTTTTATATTTCAAAACACCACAATCTAGTTACATTAAGGTTGAGGCTATAGTGGAAATAAATTAAATGTTTTATTATAATTAGCACAAGTCTATAGTTTACGTATACAATCAGCTGATGTAGTAGCATTGACCTTAATGAAAGCGACGGCCGCTTTGATGTGTAGTTAATGTTCAGTTAATGGATACTTTAACTACTGTAATCATCTGCACTGTCTGTTATCTTTGTTCTTTTGCCTTATGTCTGTCTAAATATATTTTACGATCTAATCTTGTATGGATTTAAGTTTGAATTTTGATTTTTAATATTGACTTCCTCATTAATATAATCTATCAAATATTTTAAGCTTCCTCTGTCTCTCTCTCTCTCTCTACCCCAGCAATACTACCACACTAAACACAGGCGTGAAGCGGGAGCAATTCTGCGTTTCGTCTTATGAGTGTGGTATCACCCAATTAAAGTCCCTTTCTCTTAACACCCTTTTCTTACAAGGAAAGCATGGAATGTGATTTGTCAGTGGAGGAGACACATACATATGAAGGGGAAATATTCTTTTATGTGCGTCTCTTCCTCCTTCGATTAGGGGTGTAACGCATCTGTAATTGCGGATGTTTATGTGCAGCGGTCGCTTTCCATTTCGTTGGATTCAGGTAATCGCTTGCTTATTTGCTACCTTACACAATAAAAAAAAACATGACCAAAAATAACTAACTATATCGAAAGTGGATGTTTTAAGTTAATAAAAAAACACTTTCTAGAAGAAAGTTAATAAGGCTTTTACGGAAAAGTGGTCGCAAATTGATGTTTATTGTTGCATTCATAAAATTGGCCTTTGTTTGAAATACAGAAGATATACTGTCAAATGTCTAATTTGCATTAGTTGTGTCCGCTTAGTGCGGACGCACACATGAAACTAAACTATCGCACAACTGTTTATTAATAATTCCTATAAGCTTATATGGAGGTGCGCAGAATACTCGAATTTTAATAGTGCAACTAAACAGTTGGCTGCAAAACAATCGACAGTCGCACATCAGTTTTGCGATAGTTTATTCGACTGTGTGCGCCCGCTCTTGCGGTAAAGAGTCCCAACGGACTTTTTATCGGCCTATATTGGGTATAATATGCGTCTTACTAATTAATAATTCTGAGGGCGGCATTGGGTTAAAAAGAGCTTTATTTAATTACGTAATGTCTTAACCCTTAAATGCATGATGTTTTAATTTAATTCATCATCAACATGCCCTTATCTATCCTATCCCTTATGGAGGGTCCGCACAGTATGTGCTGCTCCATACATCTCTATCATATCTGAAACCACTCCTTTTTAGCATATCCTCTTTCACAGAATCCATCCATACTTTCTTCGGTCTTCTACCTCTGTAGCCATCCACATTCATTCTTAACACTTTCTGGTTTATGTCCTCATCGTCTCGTCGCATAACATGTCCATACCATGCTATTTTGCTTCTCATTTTTTTTAATTCAATTATGAAATAAATATTTCAGTATAGGTTTTGAGTAACAGATTAAAAAAAAATAATAAAAAAATGATTTCAATAAACAACCATCTTTTTGTTTCTAGACTTCAGGTTAAATTTATCGTAGAACACTTGTATTTACCATTGAGATATTTCATTGTTTATTTGTCGATATATTATTTTCGTATTCCTTACATTTGTAAGATATAAGGATGTAAATTGTTGTAAGAATTTCCTTATGTTCTCTTCCTGTAAGTTCTCATTTTAAGTATGTCTGTACATTCGCTATTGTAGCTTAAATTAACTTGCATATATCACACTAGCTGTTCGCATGCGAATTTTAAAAATTTTATTTTATTGTTTACATTTGTCAAATTATCAATAGCAAATGTCAAAATGACATGACATGACAAACCTTAGCAATCTTTCTTTCTTGATGTTGGCAGCAACTTATGGTCAACCAACATTATGGTTTTTATCCAAAATATTTACCCCCAAAGTTTAATGGCGTGAAAATATATAGCCTAAAGCGTGACGCAAGTGTAGGGCTTTTTATTAAAAAGTGAATTATTCAAAAACATGCTGTAATTGCTGACATCTTAGGCAAAAAAGAAGTGTGTGTTTACGCTTTATTATAATAGTGTAGATTTTAGGAAATAAACTAGAAATAAGAATACCAAGGTAAAAACCGCATGCAAAACATAATTAGTTCCTAGATACATTTTGTCCATATACAGATTATTATAGCATTTGAGGTCAACATATCTGAGGTCCATTAAATAATTATCATGACATCTATCCTTGGAGAAATCCGTTTTACTACTGTCATCACAATTACTAAGAACAGTCAGACACGAACCAGTTACCAATAACAACGAGACATCTATACTATTATAAAGAGGAAAGATTTGTATTTTTGTATATACAATAAACTACTGGGCCGATTTTAAAAATTCTTTCACCATTAGAAAGGAAATTTATCTGTGAGCAACATAGGCTATAAATAATCGCTCTGGCGAAGTCGCGAGCAACAGCTAGTACTAAATAAAGCCAAAAAAATCTATATAAAAACTGGCTCTTAAGTGTGCACATCTGAAACAAAATTATCGCACAACTGTTTCTCGCTTTGATTTCTATGAGCTTATATGGAGGTTCATACGATACACGATTTTTAGTTGTACATCTTATCAGTTGAATTGGCTCCGAAACAAACGACAATCGCACTACAGTTATGCGATAGTTTAGTCAAGGTATGCACCCTCTAATACGTTGTATACACTAATATTTTAGGATATACTTTGTACTAGCTTTCGCCCGCAACTCCATCCGCGTGGAATTAAAAAAAAAAACAAAAGTAAGTAGCCTACGTATTCTTCCAGACTGCCCTCTACATCTATACCAAATTTCATCGAAATCCGTTCACCCGTTTAGGCTACAAACTCTAACAAACATCCATCCTTCCATCCATCTAAACTTTCGCATTTATAATATAAGTATGATTTACAAATACTGATATTATGGTGACAAATTGGAGGTTATGTTTTCATCAGATATATCTATACTGATATTATAAAGCGATAAGATTTGTATTTTTGTATGTATTGAAATAACTCAAAAACTACTAGGCCGATTAGAAAAATCGTGTCACCGTTAGAAAAGTAATTTATTTATGAGTAACATAGGCTATATTTTTTTCACGCGGACGAATTTGCGAGCAATCGCTACAAAAATACAAAAATGGATTCATCCCTTACATATATTTTAAAAAGAGCCAAAAATATTCATAGATTTTTATACCCGTGTGTAGAAACCTAGCATCATCCACTTGCCCTTATCCCTTACGGAGTGTCGGCACAGTATGTGCTGCTCTTCCATACATCTCTATCAGCCATATCTGAATCCACTCCTTCCTTAAGCATATCCTCTTTCACACAATCCATACATACTTTCTTCGATCTTCCTCTTCCTTTGTAGCCATCCAAATATATTAATAGGTCTTTATACACGTGTGGAGAAACCTAGCGTTATATTTTATTCCTATACTAGGTGGTCTATTAATAACTAGATTTTAATTAGAATAATAGAAAAGGTCAACAGTTGGAAATCCCTTAACACAGGGCCGGCAGTAAATAGTTTGCATTTCCTGACTTCAAGTTGTTTTGTGATAATCGTATACTGTTTATTTGATTGCTGTTTCCTTTGTGGCTTTAACGACAATTGTGAGTACAGCTCGTTTGTAATTTGTCTAGTAAAAACGTATACAATATAGCATATCAAACAAAATTCACATTACGGCAGAGTATGGACGTGTTCAAAAGTATTTATTCATTTAATTGATCACATTTCAGAGGCCCTAGCACGAAAGTTTATGGTAAATGTTTAGGTCATCAACTTTCTATGAAATTTGGACAAAACCAATATCGTGTAAAATAAACAAAAGAATGTCATACAAATTGATAATCTTATGAATACTGTTTTAAAAATTTTCGTGCTGTTTTTGTTCTCGTGATATCGATTTTTTATTTACAAATTGTCGAAATAATTTTGTAATAGAATTGTTTCGTAGTTAGTCCAACTGTTCATTAGTGTTAGGCTTTTAATATCAACAGCCTTCAAACAGTATAGACTGGTCTTTGACCACATGGATATCGTAAAATCCTACTTCCTTAGAGATAATTAAGTTTATTACATTTATAACTTGCAAATTGCATTATAACTTAAACGTTTGTTTACTAAGAAAACCGATATCTCACCTTGCATCTTTATATGACTTTTATTGTCCAATTACATATATTAAGATAAGTAATAACTTATTATATTTCTGTTGTATCACGTCATCAGAAGGACGAGTTCAAAGCATACCCTAAGTTAAGGGTAAAGTAAATAAGCTTTTGTTGCTGTTCTTAAATTAAAATAATGTTTTAAATATACATGCTATTATTATTATTATTCATCATCACCAGCTCACTATACGTCCCCAGCGAGGGGCTCGGAGCCTACCCTAATATGGGGTGACCAGGCCATAGTCAACCACGCTGGCCCACTGCGGGTTGGTTGACTTCACACATATCTTTAAATTTCTACGCCGATGTGTGCAGGTTGCATCACGATGTTTTCCTTCACCGTAAGAACGTCTGGTAAACTATGCACATATGAAAATTCGAAAAAGTCGAAAATCACATTGGTACATGGCGGGATTCGAACCCAAGACCTGTAGATTACAAGTCAAGTGTTCAAACCACTGAGCCACCGACGCTCTTAAGTTCGTATGTTTTCTAATGCCACGCGGACGAAGTTGCGGGCAACAGCTCGTATCTTATATGGAGGTGCGGACACTACACGATTTTGAGTTGTACTAAACAGTTGAATTGGCAGCGAAATAATCGACAATCGCACAACCGTTGTGCGATTGTTTGTCAAAGGTCTGCTAACAACTTATGTTTATGCAGTTATGTTGTAAATGTTTTACCATATAGAGTTTAAAATTTAGTTTTAAATGAAGCAATGCAGGTCAGAAATGGACTCACATGTAGGTACTTGGTTTCCGAAGTACGGCGTTTAGAAATTAAGGAAGTTTCTTATTACGCACAAATGCAGTTAGACGTAAGTCTTAAGATATGGCGTATTTTTAATTATTTATTAAAAATGTCAGGCATGTTAAATACTGCGTGCGTATAAGTATCAGATAAATTTATTTAAACTTTATAAAAAACTAGCTTTCGCCCGCGACTCCGTCCGCGTAGAATTGAAAAAAACAAAAGTAAATAGCCTATGTGTTCTTCCAGACTGCCCTCTACATCTATACCAAATCTCATCAAAATCCGTTCAGCTGTTTAGGCTACAAACTCTAACATCCATCCATCCATCTACACTTTCACATTTATAATATTAGTATGATAGTATGATGTATTTTTTTAAATGTGGAATTTATATTTTGTTCTAATAATTAGTTGGTAACAAAATATGTTTTTAAAAGGCACGTCCATATTAATACAACTATTTCTTTACAAGTCCGTGTAAATTTTATGCTAAAATTCGTAAATCATAATCATAAATATAAAAAAAAATATCTTACAAATGCGAATGTTCGTTTTTTTTATTTATATTCAATACGACTTAGGGTCCTTTAGAAACGAGCCTATCACTTCTTCAAAGGCCGGCAACGCATCTGTAGTTCCTCTGGTGTTGCGGATGTCGATGGTCGTCGTTGACCACCGTCGCTCGTTTGCCCCTTTTGTTATAAAAAAAAAAACTTAAACAGCTAAAATATATCGATAAAAGGCACAGATGTAGATCATAGCCTGGCTACTTGTGTTTTTTATCCTACATGGAAGGAGTCGCGGACGAAAGCTTGTATTTCATGTTACGAAATGTTTTATGAGTATGTATACGTCGAAAGACATTTATTAATTAATTACGGGATATATGCAATTCAGTTTGTAATTACAGATGAAGCAAGAAAGGTGACCAGTAAAACGGTTTATTTCTGTAGATTATAAACATAAAAATCAATGTAATTAAATGATTTTTTTTATTTCGCTACCTCTTACAACTTGCGTCAACAATACATGCGTATACTTTTGCTTTAATTCTTTACGCGATTAGCGACTTAAACACGCCTGTATAAGGGTTACTATAGCATGAAATCCTGATACACCAAGGACAATTCCATTGTTAAAAATACTAGCTTTTCAATAAAAATGTCTTCCTACAGACTATATTTACAGGGTAATAATTAATATAAAAATGTCTTCAACGACATACTTAATATGAGATTTTTTTCAATAAATTAACATTATTGTGTCATAAAATTGAAGGCTTGTATTCATACCATTGTGGTGACTATCTTTACACTTTATTTAGCGTGGTATGGACATATAATGCGACGAGACGATGGGGACATAAACCAGAAAGTGTTAAGAATGAATGTGGATGGCTACAAAAGTAGAGGAAGACCGAAGAAAGTATGGATGGATTGTTTGAAAGAGGATATGCTTAAGAAAGGAGTGGATTCAGATATAGCTGATAGAGATGTATGGAAGAGCAGCATACTGTGCCGACCCTCCATAAGGGAAAAGGGGAAGGTGGTGATTTGGTGACTACATTCAAGAATAGCTTTGGTCCGTAACTCATTCCGCGCGGAATTTTAACTAAAAGTAGTCTATATATTATTAACTAGCTTTTGCCCGCGACTCCGTCCGCGTAAATTAAAAAAATAATTAAAAAGAAATGAAAAAACATAGCCTATGAGACTCATAGATAAATTACCTTTCTAACATTGAAAATAATTTAAAAATCGGCCAAGTAGTTTTTGCGTCACACAAATACATAGAAAAATATAAATCTTCACTATTTATTACATTAATATAGTTATAGAAGTGTAGACTAGCTGTCGCCCACGACTCTCACTTTTACGCAAACCATCCGTTTCTTAGACCTACCTAGCTGGGATTTTTACCTCGTAGTTGTTACCGATTATCTATTGCTTATTTCATATAGCTCATAAGTTTTAACCACAGATCTATTAAATGATGTTTTTAAGTGAAATATACACGTGTAAGAATAGAATTATTTGATATTAAGGTCATGTTAATTGCAATCTTCAGAATAAGCAATTATCCGTCACAGCAAAATACAAGCACAATTACATATTTAATGACACCATATATAATGTTTATTGTCCCGTCGACATTTATATGGAATTTTATGAGTCTATGGTTAAATAATCCATTCCAAGTAATGTTAACTTTTTGCCGCAATAACAGGAATGTACAGTCACGAAAATCTGCGATTCCAATTACAGAATTATCTTGTTCCTCACAACGATATAAACTAGGCATATTGTAAAGTTTCGCGGTGTAACGCGTAAAAAACATTCAAACGACAGGCTTATAAAGTGAAACACCGCTTCATTCCTCGACTGTACTTTTTGAACCATAGACTTTTTTATATCATAAGGAGGTAAACGAGCAAGCGGCCAACTGAATCCGCCCAACTGACGGAGAGACCACTACCCATAGCCATCCACATAGTTACAGATACTGGGTGAGAATCCCGCCATGTACCAATGATTTTTCATTTTAATATGTACATTTTTTACCCGACGTTCTTACGGTAAAGGAAAACTTCGTGATGACTGCACATATCGGCGAAGAAATTCAAAGATATATGTGAAGTCAGCCCACAGTGGGCCAGCGATTTACTATGGCCTAGTCACCCTAACTAAGGGTACGCTCCGAACCCCTCAGTGGGGATACAAAGTGAGCTGATTAAGTACAGATTGTGCCAGTAGCTTGCACGTGCTACCCCATTTTGCTGGCACGTGTATTTCCGCTTTAACGTAAATTATGACGCAGTAACGAACTGGTTAGTGAAATACGTGATTTCGCAAACTTTTCCCGTTTTAACTGAGCTCGTGATAAGGATCTGTCGGTTAACTTTAGGCCACTGAACTGAACCGTTTGGAATTCTGAGAGGCAGGATGTTTGGATATGTTTGCCAAATATTTGGTTAAAGTGTTTGTGTTTCCTTAAAACTCATTAACGACTTAAGATTATTTTTAAAATACTTTAACAGAACAAAAAAAACTAAGTAACAAGGTATATGCTATAATTTGGAAAAATATTTGTTACGTATATTTTAAAGGGTTTAAAGGATCTCTATGAAATTCATAGACTTCTTTACTGATATAATAAAGAGGAAAAATTTGTATATTTGTACGTATTAAAATAACTCGAAAACTACTAGTCCGATTTTAAAAATTCTTTCACCATTAAAAAGGTAATTTATCTGTGAGTAACATAAGCTAGCATTTTTAATATTACGCGGACAAAGTCGCGAGCAACAGCTAGTACATAATCTGGAAGAACATAGCCTATTTTTTTAAAATTCCACTAACGTAGCAGAGATAAGCCAGCATGTAAATAAACACTACGTCCATATCTTGCAGTGGGAATACGGTTTTAATTCCAAGTTACGAGATAATATTTACCCATATTGGTTAATCTCGTTTGCAAGATCTACAAATCATGCTTTTTGTATGCGTTTAACATTTTAACAGGTGATGAGATATTATATAGTTAGTAGTTTTTAACAATATTCCGTATTAATATAATGGGTTGCAAAGGCCGAATCTTAAAACGACATTTAAGTAGCGTCTTGACGTTCGCACACCTTCGACTATAACAGTTTAGTCTTGCTTTGATTCTCATGAACTTATTTGGAAGAGCGCTCAACTATTTTTAGTTGTGCAACTAAACAATTGAATGGGAAACAATCGACAATCGCACAACAGTCGTGCGATTAACCAAAGTTGTGAATCCTCTCTTACATGTAGAGTATTAACGTGTTTCAGATTGTAAATGGTGATTACGAAGAATTTAACAGTGGTAGAGCCCGCTTTAACATCTTAGCACTGCAGGGCCGACACGCCCCCAGTAATACCACGACCACACAGAAGACAGACGTGAAATGGAAGCAATTCCGTGTTTCGTCTGATTAGTGTGGTGCCGGAGGCCTAATTTTAGTCCCTTTCTCTTTACCGCCCTTTTCTAGAGGAGGCCCTTCTCTTTAAGGAGAGGATGGGAAGAGGAAGTGGATTTGACGGTGAAGGAGATGCATAGGAAGGAGAAATATCCTCTTTATGTGCGTCTCCTCCTCCGTCGGAAAAGGGTAGGCAACGCATCTGCAATTGCGGATGTCTATGGACAGCGGTCGCTTCGCCATTTTGGCGGATTCCGGTGGCCGCGTGTTCGTTTGCCACCTTATGATATAAAAAAACGAAGTATTTTATATCTATTTCAGAACTCGGTTGTTAGTGCTTTAGTAATATGTCGTACTAAATGTACACTAAGAGCCTTAGTAGCCTTTTACAGACAGATAATGATTTGACAAAACCGACGACAATTTCCGATATATGAAAGCTTTTGCCCGCGACTCTGTCTGAGAGGATTTAAAAAAAAAGAAAGTGAATAGCCTATGTGTTCTTCCAGATTATCCTCTACATCTATACCAAATTTCATCGAAATCCGTTCAGCAGTTTAGGCTACAATACTAACAAACATCCATCCGTCCATTTATCCATCTAAACTTTCACGTTTATGATATTAGTAAAAAGTATGATGTAAATAAGGGATTATTAAAATCATTATCACCAGCTCACTATACGTCCCCACCCAGGGGCTCGGAGCCTACCCTAAGTAAGGGGTGACTAGGCCATAGTCAACCATGCTGGCCAAGTGTGGGTTGGTCGACTTCACACATATCTTTAAATTTCTTCGCCGATATGTGCAGGTTGCATCACGATGTTTTCCTTCACCGTAAGAACGTCGGGTAAATTAAGTACATATGAAAATTCGAAAAATCGAAAATCACATTGGTACAGCGGGATTCGAACCCAAGACCTGTAGATTACAAGTCAAGTTTTCAATCCACTGAGCCACCGACGCTCTAATTATTAAAATCATGAACTTAAAACTTGGATCTTTATCAACATGCTAAAAGCGTTTGTGTTTATTGGTTAAAGTATTGTTTTATTAATTAACGTATCCAATGTTTGAGGTTAAGTTAACTCAATACAAATCATCATAAAATTTTTCCACGTACTCGTAGATTGTCAATACGAAAAACAATGGCAAAGAACATCACTATAATACCCAAAAAGTTTATCCTACAGTTCTAGTAAATATTTATTTATCTATACTGATTACGAGTATAAAGCAGAGACATTTTGGATTGGTGTTTTTGGATTTTTGTATGTATTGAAATAACTCAAACACTACTGGATTTCAATTCTTGCACCATTCAAAAGCTATGTAATCACTGAGTAAAATAGGCTATATTTTTAATTTCACGCGTTCAATGTCGCGGGCGACAGTTAATATATTATAATGCTAACGAGGAAACAGCCACTTGAATTCGACATAACAAAGCAACCGCTATAGATATCCGTAATTGCAAATTGCCTCCTTTTTTATATAACATAAGGTGGCAAACGAGCAAGCAGCCACCTGAATCCGCGGAAATGGCGAAGCGACCGCTGCCCATAGACTTCCGCGATCGCAGATGCGTTGCCTACCCTTATCCGACGGAGGAGGAGACGCACATAAAGAGGATATTGCCCCTTCCTATGCATCTCCTCCACCTTCCCATCCTCTCCTTATAAGAAAAGGGTGGTAAAGAGAAAGGGACTTAAATTAGGTCTCCAGCAACACACTCATCAGACGAAACATGGAATTGCTTCCATTTCACGCCTGTCTTCTGTGTGGTCGTGGTATTACACCGGGCGTGCCGGTCCATTCGTGCTAAGATGTTAAAGCGGGCACTACCACCTACATAATAGGTGGAAAGGGAACACAGATAAATTACCCCTTCTACATGTACCCTTCTCCGCCAAATTCACTTCCTGTTTCTTATTAAAATGGGAAAAAGATCTACAATAAAGCCGACATACACTAATCAAACGAAATATTGAATTACTTCCAATTCATGCGTCTTCTGTGTACTTTAAAAGATATTATTGCTCTACCACTGTTTATTCTCTTACTCCAATGTTGCCAACTTTAATACTAACCGAGATACTCTTTCAGGACGCCTGGCAGTGGTCATGTTCAGCATCTGCACCGTGGTCCTCGGGATCATCCTCTCCTTCGTGCCCTGGCTGGATTACATCATATTTAGAGTGAGTGTAATCTACCTACCTCTATTAGTCATAAGCGTGAAGTTAAACATCAATTCCACTTTGACAAATTACATTTCCACTAATGCTAGTAATTTTCAATAATTGATGCCGGATTAGTGGAAATATTAAACAACTAGTTTTCGTCCGCGACTCCGTCCGCGTGGAGTTAAAAAAAACAAAAGCAAGTAGCCTATGTGTTCTTCCAGACTATGCTCTAGGTCTATGCCAAATTTAATGCAGATCCGTTCAGTCGTTTAAGCTACAAAGTCTAACAAACATCCATCCATCCATCCATCTAAACATTCGCATTTATAATATTAGTGAGACATACAGCAAGCTCTAATGTTGGCATAAAGCTAGTAAGTTTAAGACTTAGTAATTTTATAACTTAAATGGTCTAAAAATGTAGTCGACTAGATAAGCAAATATAGACTAATTAAGCTTCTAAACACAGTAGTTGACTAAATAACTATCTTAGTGGAAACTAGACATAAACATTAATAGAATAACAAAAGGTACTACTGAATTTAAAAACCTCAACTAAATAAAAGAACACACTTCAGTTTACCTTGCGTTATATTCCTCATCAACATGCCCTCATCCCTCCCTACAAAGGGTCGGCTCAGTATGTGCCGCTCTTTCATACATTTCTATCAGTCGTCATATCTGAATCCACTCACATTTCAAATTTTATCGAAATTCATTTAGCCGTTTAGGGTACAAACTCTAACAAACATCCACCCATCCATAATCCACCTAAAATGAAAAAAACATAGATGAATTAGGAACCCATTCCTTTACACGTCGGTTAAAATACCTTTGTCTTCAGGAGCTCCGGTTATGGAACGGATCTCTGAGCTACAGTTACTGGCAGAAGCCGGGTGTGGTGAGGCTCACCAAGGTGTACATCTTCAACGTTACCAACCCTCATGCCTTCATCGAGCACGGGGAGAAACCTAAACTCGCTGAAATAGGACCTTTTGTGTATAGGTAAGCGGTTTTTTTAATTACGAGGGCCGGCGTTTGCAAGGCGTCGGCGTACGCCCAGGGAAAATTTCCTATGACTCCGTAGAAATCTCGCCCAGGGCGCTAAGTATTGAAAACGTTATTAAAGCTTTTTTTCCACGGCATTGCATACTTGTTAAATTAAAGACTACAAGAAAAGCCATCACAAAATGTCAATGAAATAAAATTATTTTGTTTTAAATACGTAAGTAAGAATCAGCGCCATCTTGTAACGTCATAGCAACAAAATCAAAAAAAATAATTTAATTATTGTTTTAAACACGTAAGCAAGAATCAGCGCCATCTTGTGACGTCATAGCAACAAAATTAAAAAAAAATAATTTAATTACTGTTTTAAATACGTAAGCAAGAATCAGCGCCATCTTGTGACGTCATAGCAACAAAACCCAAAATTGAAGTCAGTATCAATTGTTTTAATTTTTCTTTCATCGTTTAAAATATAGAATGCCAGTGTTGGTAAAAAGTCGTAAATTATGTAAAAAATACAACTAACCATAAATATGTAATAAATTAGATTTAGTTTCCAAATAGCTAATTATTTTATTATTCGTATTGTAAATGTTAACAGTTTTACTGCAACGCGCAATGATCAAATCCGCTTTATGATACATTCGATGCATAAAAGTGCAAATATTTGTATATTTTTATTACCAACTAAATGTTAATTATTAATTCGACTAAGATTATACAATTTTGTTTACGTCTTTAGTATTGTAATTTTATTTAATAATTCATCTTATTGTAAGCTTAAATATTTAAAAAAGGAGTAATACCAATATGTAAAATACATTTCACAATAAATAGCGATAAGTTTATTGCATTTTAATAATTTTATCATTCGATCTTTCGCTACAAAAAAAAATAATTTTCATGCACCATAATTGGTCGAATGTATTATAATTACACAGCAAATAGCATGATTTCCTCACACGATAAATGTACAATCGGCGACATAACCGTTAAAGAAATATATAATTTAATTTTATCAGTAAAATATTAATAGATAGTTATTCTAAATTTGTATAAAATGTTATATAAATATACAATGTACTTACTCTATTTAACCTCGAAATATTTCCGTAACCGGCTTTTTAGAAAACAAATTACTTTTAGTTACAAGTATGTATGAAATAATTCCTCCCTGTTTTTAAAAGGGAATAAGATGGCAGTATTATCGTAGAGATATTCAAAACAGTAAAAAAATAATAATTAGTATTTGTCAAAGAATTTTCTAATTCACTTGTCTTCTCGATTGTACCAGTTATGGGCACGCTCGGGGCCCAGTTTATTGTCGTAATACTTAAACTAGCTCCAACACTTGCACAATACTATTTCGCGTATTTATCTCTAAAAATCTAATAAACTATAAGACATTTACTACACAATAGTACTTTAGCTATCTTAAAAATATAATAATTCAAATTACAAATACAGCGTTCCATTTTTATTCAACAATTAGCTTTTGTCCGCGACTCCATCCTCGTGGAATTAAAAAAAAACAAAAGCAAGTAACCTATGCGTTCTTCCAGACTATCCCCTACATCTATGCCAAATTTCATCGAGATCCGTTTAGCAGTTTACGCTACAAACTCTAACAAACATCCATCCATCTAAACTTTCGCATATATAATACTAGCTTTCGCCCGCGACTCCATTCGCGTGTAATTAAAAAAAATGAAAGTGAATGTGAGTGAAGTGAAGTGAAGTGAGTGAAATCCGTTCAGCCGCTTAAGCTACAAACTCCAAAAAATATCCATCTATCCATCCATCCATCCATCTAAACTTTCGCATTTATAATATTAGTATAATTAGTATGAAGTATGATTAGTAGGATTAGCTTTGGTCCGCAACTGAATAAGTTCGAAATTTAAAAAAAATAACAAGCCTATCTTCTTCCATACTGTTAGTCTGTGACAAACATCGAGATTTGTTAAGACGTTTCGGAGGAATCTTCTAACATCCATCCATCTATTTTTAGTATCACTATGAAGTATTCTTCTTTTGGTGCCGTCTCCTAACGAAGATTGGCAATCATTACAGCGACTAGAAGTTTGGACACAGCAGCTCTAAATATAGAAAGCCTACTTTTGTTGTACCATTGGCGAAGATTTTTAAGGCACGATGTTCTTCTCCTTCCTGGACTTCTTTTCCCTAGAATCTTAATCTTAATCCTAGAATGAAGTATAATTTAATTAAATAACAACACAAACAATACCCAAATAAACATCATTTATAAAGTTAAATAAATATTAAAATATATTCTTTTTCCATTTCTCGCTGTTCTTTTTAACCTAAAGATCAACTATTTCAAGAGGTCACTTTAATATATTGAAATTTATTCCATTCAAACATCACAAACAAATTAATATTTCATATTTAACGTCAACACGATGTATGAATGTATCTTTGTAACATTTGTATTAAATATAATAGTTTAAAGATACATAAATAAAACAAGCAATAAATCGTTAAACAAAACACAGATCTAGACTAGACTAAATATAGTCTTTTGTGTATTTAAAAGGATATAACTAACTAATACGACCTACATAGTACTTTGTGTTTGTGTTTGTACACACTTACAATAAAAAGATTCTAGTGTATAGCTATCAGGTAGACTTCAGCAATAACTAGATCTTTTACCAATATCACGACCAAATAGAAGACAGTTATCTAGTGGTAGTAATTCCGCATTTCATCTGATAAGCGTAATTTTTAGGGCCTGTCCCACCACTGGCTGATAGACGCACAGATAGCTTAAAAATGACGTCACAGTCAGATAAGGGAACAAAATCCGATATTTCCATCAATACGCGTTAGATTGTTATCAGATAATTTAGTGGGACAGGCCCTTAGTGACTTTTCCCTTCCCATCTTATTCTTATATGGTGAAGATAGGAACATGATAGAATTTAGTAGAGGACGGAGGGATAAAAAGGGTGACTTCTACTCTTTCTCTTTCTAAACAATTCATCTGCAAATGCAAATATCTATGGGCAGATGTCGCTTTACTGTTTTAACGTATTTCGGTGGCCGCCTCTCGTTTGTCAACCTATACCTACTTCACCAGCATTACTTGATCTCTAGCTAGGATTTATCTACATTATCAGTTGATTTCAGAGAGGACATGGAGAAGGTGAACATAAAGTTCCACGACAACGATACTGTGACCTTCCAGCACAAGAAGATCCTTCGCTTCGTGCCTGAGATGTCCGTCGATAAGTCACAGAAACTACTCGTGCCCAACATACCGCTGCTGGTAAGTTTGATGGTACCCTAAGCTCTGAGCCTGCCTATCGGTGGCTAGGACATAACCCCGCTGAACTACCGACTTCACAAATATCTTTGAATCTCGTTGCAAATATGTGCAGGATGCATCACGATGTTTTCCGTATGAACGTATAAATTACCAAGCGTTGATATATGAGAGACATAAAAACCATACTAAAAAAACATATTATATAGTAAAAAGTTAGATTCTCAGTTATTTACTAGCATATTTATGATTTCAAAACGCCACAACTAAAATTGAATTTGTTTACCACTAAAACCCGTTTTTTTGCTTACTTTGTGCAACGTTATTGCAAATTAATTTTCGTTTATTTTTATCTTTTATTTGATGAATTTAGGTAGCTTTATCGACATGAATTTGGAAATAAAATAAACAATAACTGTTTTGCTAAGTTTTATATAACACTAGCTGTTCTCGTACGGCTTCATCCGCATGACATTATAAAAAAATTATTGTATACATTTGTCAAATTCTCAATTGCAAATGTCAAAATTACCGTTACCATAATAACCTTGCTTCCTTAATGTTGGCAGTTTGAAGTTTATGGTCCCTTTCCCACATGTGAGTTTTTCCAAATTATTTACTCCCTAATTTTAGCGTGAAAATATAAAGTCTAAAGCGTGTCGTAAGTATAGGGCTTTTTATTAAAGAGATAATTATTCAAAAATATACTGTGATAAAATTAATGAAAGATGTTGGTAAAGTTTAAAATGGTTACCGCATGATTTGATAAAAACAATGTAACTATAATTTCAAAAAAAAAAAAAATTCAAAAAAAAAAACGGCAATCAAATCATCTGACATTTGCAACGACATAAGATACGTTGCAAGCGCCATTTTTATTTCAATGGTGGAAAACAAAAGGTTAGAATTAAATAATTTGGTTTCTACTAATGAATGTTTCGAATTACAAGAATCAGAATTCCACTAGTAACATTAGGTAAATCATTAAATTAAATTCAAAACGTCCGAGGTAATTTCCTTGACTTTTTCCGGGTACAGGTTTATCGGAATATGTAAATTTTGTATGCAGTTTTATTCACATTAATATTGGCGTATGATTTACATTTACTAAAATTTTCCAGAGTTTTTTTTATATAGACTAATTTATTATCTGTAGAATTATAAATCCGAAAATACAATGCAATTAATAAAAAAAGCTGTTTTAGTGCATAAAATCCGTAATTAGTACGACGGGATTCGAACCCAAAACCTATTGATTACACGTCTAGTGATTAACAACTGAGCCACCGATGATTGCCAAAAACAAGCTTATTTTACTCTCTAATTACAGACGGTAACATCATTCTCTCCGAACCTAGCTGGGTTCGTATTTAACTTGCTGGTGACTGGACTGGCCATCACGTATAAAGAGCGGGCAAAGCCATTCGTGCACGTCACCGCTGAGGAACTTGTTTTCGGGTATGTATTAGGCCCTCTACAGACTACAAACGTTATAGACACAACACTAGTGATGACCTTCCCTCATCGGCTTTCCTGATATAACCTACATACATTGCGTGAAAGAGCACATTTTTTTTAAACATGTTGTAAACGGGTTGCCTAATCCTAGCCTGGCAAGGCTATGTTTAATTGATCTCTGAAGTGGGCAATTTTTGGAGCAAAGACCGCTCATCAAATTTCCTGAAAATTTTGTCACCAATCGATACGTAAGTTAAATATTACTCTAAGGTGGGCTTGGCTATGTCGGCCAATTGAGATTAAATTGGCCGCCAGTAAAGCCAAAATCAATTATAACAAGAAGTGATAAGCGCATCTCCACACATCAAATTCAATTCAAAGTAATTGTTCATCCGACTAAACGGCCGATAGTCTGCAGTGTGCGGGAGATTTTAAGGTTGTCTCTCAAAAGACACGTTAGCGCCACCACACACTAGTAAAATTTTTTTACTACGAAATAAAATTGGCAATAGAATTGTTTTCTTTAGTAGAAATCGAGATTGTAAGTCAAATATTAATAAATTATTTTCTATTGACAGATACAATGACCCCTTAGTGACTTTGGCGCACTATTTCTATCCAAGAGGCAAGCGGCCTAACAGTCAGATGGGACTTCTCCTTGCCGTAAGTAAGACCCCCCTTTTATTTATTTATATCCCCTTATAAGAGCGGGTGCACAACTTTGACTAAACTATCGCACATTGTTGTGCGATTGTCGATTGTTTCGCAACTCAACTGTTTAGTTGCACAACTAAAAATCGAGTAGTGTAACCATAAGATCATAGGAATGAAAACAAGACTAAACGGTTGTGCGCTAGTTTTGAAAAAGTTATGCGCACGTAGCACTTAAGGTAGACTCCTTACAAAATTGCTCAAAAATCCCTTAATGGATTTAGATACATAAAAATGTTCCAAGTAAACTGTAACTCATTGTAATGTAAACATATTCAATAGAGAAACGGCACACTGGATGAGGTGTCAACAATCTACTCAGGGGAACAGATGGATCGCTTCGGTTACTTGGACAAGGTGAACGGGCTGGACCACCTTCCTCATTGGAAGGACAGACCCTGCAATAATATTAGGTGAGTACCAACTATGAGATAACCTCCAAATACGCAGTGCCGGCGAATGGCCCTGCCCTTCCCCCCAAAACATAGTAAAAGGGGGATCCTAAGGTGGCAAGTTTTAGTCCCTTTTCCCTTCTTCTTAAGAAGGAAGGATGAGAAGGAAAAGTGGATTTGGTGGAAAGGAGACTCAAGGGAAGAGGATATATCCTCTTTATGGGCGTCTCATCCTCCATCGATTAAGGCATCTATAATTGCGAATGACTGTGGGCAGCGGTTGCTTCGCCATTTAAACGGATTCAAGTGGCCGCTTGCTCGTTTGTCGCCTTATAATATAAAATAAAAAAAAAGATAATAGAAATTACGATACGTAAAATTGTGACTTACCACAGTCTACGTAGGAGCCATCGATAAGTCATATTAAAAGAAATCTATTTCTATACTAATAATATAAAGGATATATTTGTATTTTTGTTTTTTTTTTGGGACGATTTCAAAAATTCTTTCACCATTAAAAAGCTACGTTATCAGTTATATATTTATTTTTTATATTATACGTGTTATTAATTTGACAATGAAAAATGTATGTCATCTAAATACAGGCTCTAAAAGTGTTTATATCCAGCATTCAATTATATACAATTATAGCAAACGTTATATTTCTTGTTTTATTATTTACTCAGAAACAATTTACACATGTATTATTAGATCGTGTAAGAACTAAAACCGACTCGTGTTTATTGCATATAGTTATTTTAATTATTGTAAAGATATTAATTGTTATTGGTTTCGAACAATCGAATGTAATATTACAAACTAGCTGTTGCCAGCAACTCCGTCCGCGTGGTATTAAAAACATACGAACTATATAAATAACAAAAAGCTACGTATCGCTCGGGAACCGGACATTTCTCGAATGAACCTTATCCCATGTGTACTTCAGTCTTTGTTTTATATCTGTGCCAAATTTCAATAAGATATGTTGAACCGTTGCAGAATGATCGAGTAAACATTAAAAAACTAAATTAATGAATCCCACGGGAACTGTAGCTACTTCCGGGATAAAAGTAGCTTATATGTTCTTCCAGACTATCCTCGACATCTATACCAAATTTCATCGAAATCCGTTCAGCAGTTTAGCCTATAAGCTCTAACAAACATCCATCTAAACTTTCGCATTTATAATATTAGTATGATTGTAAGCATACAAGAGTTTAATATAAAAATACTAAATGTAGGTAGTCGAAAACTTGACTTAGAAAACAATGTTCATTATTGAATTGCATCGAAATATGTAAACTAGATGTGGCATGGAGTACATTCATTATTCATTAAATTATTCAAGTTAAATTCTTTGTTTTTATCTGCCTTTTTTAGCTATTTGCATTCGTTTACGTAATTCACCTCTGTTATTATAATTCACGTAATTTTAGATTAAATTGTCTATTTAATTCCTTCAGCTAATTCATCATTTCATTCCAATAATAAATAGTTGCTAATAAAGAAAACAAAGTCATCATTTGTTCTGCAATGTTAAATAGGAAATCGTTATTATCACGATTGCTGGTTTAATCTGTAAATGTGCGGATCTTCCGCCAAGTTCGTAATTACAATAAAATGATAGATAACAATTTTCATCACGACTGTCCCGCATAATAGACGTAGTGATGTACCATAAATACATTTATGGACACTACAGTACTAAGATCGAAAATCAGGCGTAAAACGAGATTTATTTTACAGTGGTAGAGCCCGCTTAACATCGCACGAATAGGCCGGCTCGCCCGGTAATACCACGATCACACAGAAAACAGGCGTGAAGTGGAAGTAATTCCGCGTTTCGTTTGATGAGTGTAGTGCCGGAAGCCTAATTTTAGTCCCTTTTCCTTTCCACCCTTTTCTTAAGAGGAAAGGATGGGAAGGAAAAGTAGATTTGACGGTAAAGGAGACGCATAGGAAGGGGAAATATTTGTGCGTCTTCTCCTTCGTCAATTAAGGGTAGGCAACGCATCTGCAATTGCGGATGTTTATGGGCAGCGGTCGCTTTCCATTTCGGTGGATTCAGGTGGCCGCTTGATCGTTTGCTACCTTATATTATAAGAAAAAAGACAAGTATTTAAAAACATTTAGTAGTTAAAAAGAAAAAATCTTGTACATCGAAAGCCAGTACGATTTTCAGTATAATAAAAGTTTCTTCAGGGTCACTAATGTAATACTTTATAATAATGTCTAAAATTAAAATAATTGATTCAATTATAAAATACGCGTTAATTGAGGTTAGAAAAGTACCAATGAAAATGTCACATCACTATTAAGTTTTACGATGCATGCACGATTATATCTTAGAGTCACATCACTGAAGACCTCAAAACAAACAATAAATCCTTGCACTTGTTCACGGCAGGTATTTCCCCGTATTACTGAGAAACGGAAATATGACACTAATCTGTAATGATGACATTGATAAACAATGACATGACATTACAAAACTATGTTATTCACTACCTTCATTATTTTTCTTGACTTAAGTTTTCTCTCTTGTGAAACAATCAAAATCTTCTAAATTGCGTATTGATTAAATTTTGGAACAAAAAGCCGTTATCTTAAATCAGTATTCTGATCTGTATAAATAGATAGGTGATTGTTTGGTAATTAAAACTATTACTTCCGACTCTTATACCCTAAACGCGCATTTTGTTGATAATTAAAATAAAAATTCGAAAATTCTTCACCGTCATGTCATGTCAAAAATCAGTAGACGTAACATCGCAATTTTTAACCTGTCCATTAATAGAGGTCGGTGATTTTATTTTAAATCGTTAGTGTTTTTTTTTTCGTTCGGAAATCGAACACCAAACTTTTTAAAATTCCAACCGTTGAGCAATAGTCTTCAAAGTAATAAGTTACCTTTTCAATTATTTTAAAACAATCTATTGTTCATTTGCTGTCATAAATAAATCTTATTTACATTGTATGAAGTCATACAACTTCATACATGATGTGTCATACAGCTGAAAACGTACCAAAAACCGTTAAACAAGCAATTATGTTCAATATAAATAATAATTTTTATGTACATTGTAAATATTGTCAAACATGAACGAATTAGCGAAGAATACTTATTTGTTCTCGTAAGCCATATTTTAATACAAAAAAGTAAAAAAACATAAAAAATATCTTCGTATACTAACTGTAGTTTTACTAAGGGCGACTCCTTAGTGTACATAGTCTGAGTCTAGACTAAAAAGTAGTGCCCGCTTTAACATCTTTTGCACGGTGCAATACCACGACAAGACAGGAATCAAATGGATGTAATTCGGTGAACACCCTTTTACTGCATTAGTACTGGAAACCTCATTTCAATTCTCTTCCCCTTCCCTTTTCTCATAAGACAAGGGAAGGGAAATTGTATTTGACGGCAGTAGAAACGCCAAAGGAGGCGAAGTATTTTCTATGCGCGCGTCGATTAAGTCTGGGCAATAAGTCTGCAAATGTCAATCGGCAGCGGTCGCTTCGCTATTTCGGCGAAGTCAGGTGCCTGTTTACTCATTTATTATAATATTATGAAGTAGAAATATTTGTATTTTTATATCTTACTTCTTACTAATATTATAAATGCGAAAGTTTAGATGAATGGATGGATGGATGAATGTTTGTTAGAGTTTGTAGCCAAAACTGCTGAACGGATTTCGATGAAATTTGGCATAGATGTAGAGCATAGTCTGGAATAACACATAAGCTATTCACTATGTTTTTTTTTAAATTACACGCGGACGGAGTCGCGAGCAACAGCTAGTCTTATATTGAAAGAAAACTAAGGAAGCTCACTTAACGATTCTGAGTAAGACAGTAAAATTCACAAAAGACAGTAAAACATTCGGTTACTTAAGTACAAGAGCTTTCATAATATTATTTAAATAAAAGGCAATCGATACGCAAACGAGTCCGGGACCTTCGGCAGTACAAACATACAAACAGACGGACGAACACAAGTAATATGTTTGTTTGACAAACATCACTTAATACCTATGTATGTGCGACAAAGTATGTTCTTATATTTCGTTAGCACGCGATCTTTGCCCTTGGTTACCTATTATTTTCTTCGTTACATCATTTAAACTTGAATAATCATTTAAAACTATAGTTTGTCTAAATAATTTAGATTAGTTTGATAAATGACGTATATGAAGTGTCGAATTCAATTTGTATGAAAGCAAATGCCATACTTAATAGACAGGTATCGTAGTGACGAAACAAACACGCAGCGAACAATTTGGAACTATCGATATTCGGTTTAAATATCAAACTCGACTAAAATAATTATTTTCTTATCAACTAACATAGGACAATTTTAGTATTGATTATAGTGTAGAGAATTTAGCGATGACAGAAATAATAGAATCGAAATCCAATTCGATTACGTACGGCTGTAGTAGTAATAAAAATTTATTTACTCTCATTATTTGTTATGGTCATTATTAATTTGAAAAAACAGTGTTTTTTTTAATTCATAAGTTATAACTATAAATCTGTCGATTCCGACTTCTATAAGAATAAAAATCGAAAATCGATAACTAATCTATATTATTTAGACACGTTATAGATTGCAAACTCAATATTACATAGATTAAATAAGCAAAATAACATAGATTAAAAAAATAGAACAGATCTATTATTGTTTTTTGTAGCAAGTAAACGATAGTAAGTTATCCGTAACCCTTATAAGTTATGAAAAATCACGTAGATTGCGGAAAATAACATCTAATTAACACCTACACGTATGTACAAAGATGTAATCATTCCATATAACTTAAAACAAACATTATCTACTCATCCATCTTAACTAATACTTTAAATAAATAAAAACAAAAAAGTTAACTCGTACATGTTAGAGTTAGCTTGTGAAATACACAGAAAACTGTCAAGTCAGGCTGTAATTTTAATGTATGAATACTAGAAGTTTTATCGTTATTGCCCTAAATAATAGAATTATGTGAAACTAATTTTTGTGTTAAACTAAATTCTGTTATCAACGCTAAATAAAGCATCTGCAATTCATTTGTTAGTTGTTTTTGCCGTTAATTTTTCATCAGGCGGACCCTTTGATTGTTTCATTACTTGTTACCTTGTTTGTTTTTAACAAACAGTAATAAGGCAATAAGAATTATAATTGTATAAACATTACGCACAATTAATTCGTATATTTGTTTAACAGGGCATCAGAAGGTTCATTCTTTCCGCCGCGCGCTGTCACCAAGTCCGACCTGGTGTATGTTTACGACAAGGATCTGTGCAGGATCCTGCCGCTGCAATACAGGAATGATATCTACAAAGATGGTCAGTAAATTTCATTGTGAAATTAAATAAAACTGAATAGAGTAGCTCGAATAAACTATTTATTGCGTAGGTATTAAAGCTGGGCTCTACACGCCGCCGAATTCGACATTAGAGTGCGCACGTCTCAACCCTGACAACCGATGCTACTGCGAAGGCGAGGAGTGTCCACCTCGCGGTCTACAGAACATCAGCCCTTGTCAATACAGTAAGCGAAACTAGACCTTATTGCTAGAAATGAAGCAACAAAATTAATTGTAATTGTAATGGATATTCTAATTGTTTTTTTTTTCAGATGCGCCGGTTTATTTGTCGTACCCGCACTTTTATGACGCAGACCCGACGCTTCTCGAGCCGTTTGAAGGACTCAAGCCTGACAAGAAACGGCATGAAACTTATTTTTATATACAAGATGTAAGCTATGAACGTTTTAACTCGAATTAACCACAGAATAAGGAGTTTTGATAGACGTTAAGTATACGAAAATCATCAAAATAACTGTTGAGTTTTAGACCCATTAGAAGTTTGTAAAGGAACCGTAGTCAAAATATTTTACATAAAACGAATGTTTGATGTTTTAGTTTCCAATTATTCCACTTAATTTAAGTATCTGGATAACGGTTTTCTTTATAAAAACCCGTTTCTGTATTGTTTATTTTATTGCAGAAAATTGGTGTACCCTTGGAAGGCTTCGTGCGAGTGCAGATGAACCTGAAGGTGAACCGCGCGCCCAACATCAAGGTCAATAACATTCACAAGTTCCCGGACATGATGTTTCCTGTTATGTGGATTGAAGAGGTTAGAAATATTCAAAGTAACCTAAAAAAGATTCAATTTTACACTTTGTTTAGAATTATCAACAGTATTTTTTACATTTTTTATTTGAGCAACTATTCTTTTATTTATCTCATGCATATGACGTTTTGTGGGAAACTATTCGTTGCATAATCTTCAATGTAATAAAGCACACCAATCTCATTTTAATTTTGCCAATAACTTTCTAGTATATTCTCGTGATATACCCAAATCAAACATCTAAACACTAATCTTTATTTTCCAGGGTATCCATGAAGTGACACCTTCCATCTGGCGTTGGATCTTCCTCGCCACCACCGTGGGCCCCATCGCAGCCCCACTCATATGCTACTCTATGATTTTCATCGGTCTAACAATATTAATAACAATCTTCGTCAAAGCTTACAAGAACTTCGTCATCGGACAAAACTCTATAGAAATAATGGAATTAGGCAAAGAAACTTTACGTAGGACTTCACTTTTACACGGATCACATAAACTACATAATATGTACCAACCGTTAAATCAATCTTCAACACCAAATGAGAGTTTACAGGAGTTAAAATTCGTCACTAGACCAGAATATCTAAGTAGAAGTCTAGACGAATTAAACAGAAGTGGATTTGTGAAATCAAACTTCTGTCTCGAGAGAGAATCGTTAATAGATTCTGACAATTCATTCATCTTGTCAGAACACAGAAGGTGTAGGGTCTTCAAGTTACCTGATAGTTATTTTAGTTAAAATCTTTGAGTTAATCTGTAGAAGGCCGTTTTCTGTTATTTCTTAAAAACCATTTCTTGATCTAAACAATTTTATAAATAGCTAGCGGTTAATGTTTTTAACGCCATCTAGGGATATATGTACACACTGTTTTCTCAGCCAATTATTTTAAACAGCTGTTCCCGTGCGGCTTCATCCGCAGGAAATTATAAAAACTTTCCTTTATCGTTTACATTTGTCAAATTATCAATTGCAAATGTCAAAATGACATATTGACAATCCATGGTAATCTTGTTTCCTTGATGTTGGCAGCAACTTAGTATTTCTGTCCAATTTATTTACCTACTAAGTTTAATAACGTGAACATATATAGCCTAAAGCGTGACGTAATTGTAGGGCTTTCTATTAAAAAGAGAATTATTCAAAAATATATTGTAATTGCTGACATGTTAGGCAACAAAGAAGTGTGTGTTTACGCTTTATTATAATAGTATAGATGTAAAAAGATTTAAATGAAATAATATTTCGGCAGTAAATTCAGATATCATTTTGTAAAACGGCGCTATAAGGTCATGAATGTATGTGAATGTATGAAATTGTGCGTAGAACTGAATCTTTCCGCAAGAACTCTCTTAGAATTAAAGTTAAATTGCTCATCAGAATTCTTTTAAGTTAATGTAAGTCGATTATATCATAATTAGTGTATTTTAGTATCAAATATGTTAATATAAAATAAAAATTCCCGCGCATTAGTCGCGTGGTAATTGATGTCTCGTGAAAACGCGGGAATCAAGAATCTCTCGAGTTTTCTGTGGGGTTACCATATAAAGATGTGTTTGCGAAGTGATGGGTAAATACGACTTTATCCAACACTGCTTTTGTGCAATATATTTTGGCATATTGAAACAATTAAGGTTATGCAAAATTTGCATTTTTTGGAAACTTAGATAAAGTTTAGGCCGTAAATGTAATCTTTATTTTTGATATTTGTATACGATAACGACGTACTGGCAAACAAATTAATAGGTTGACTTGCAATAGTTATCTTTTTAATTCTTTTTTTTTTTGGTGAAGGAAAAGAACAAACATGAATTATAAGGATCCGTAACTTCTCATTATTCTATTTTTACTATAACTATAAGTAATTATTCGAAATACCTCTAGATTATCTTTTTAAGATTGATTTTAATTCGAATCTGTTACCAAATAGTTTTTTTATTATTAATTTATTGAGTTTAAACGTTTGAAAACGTGGATATAATCTCATTGATTCAACATTCCAATAATTGTGAAGACCACAGATAATCGTAAACAATCGTATAGAACACAAGAGATTTTGACATTTTTAATTTACATAATTAAATTGTTTTTTTTTATGAGTTTCGCAATTATGACATTAAAAAAATATATAATGGGTAATGTAATGGTTTATATAATTCTGACATTAGCCGTGATTACATATTTTTGCGTTATAGCAAAATACTATTTCCTTATTTTTTAATAACGATTATTGCTTCACTTTTACATACACGGCTATGTATCATTATGCCAAAATTCTAATTAGAATAAGACATTTTAGGTACTTAAATAGATATTAATGGGTGTAAACACTGAGATTCAATGGTGTTGCCGTTCATAGACTAGTCGGAATGTTACAAAGTTGGGAAATACACGATTGGTTATTTATTGTAAGGATATGGCAACACAATGATACCCAGTTAATGTATAGATCATTGATCTTTATAAATGGACAGGTTTTACACTGAAGTATTTTTTCTTTATTTGATTTTCGCCATTTCGCCGCTGATGGTTGTGGTTTGTCGCAATGAAGAGTTTCGGAAATAATAGTAGATAAAATTAACTGTTATCAATATCAACAGTACAAGTCGGAACTCTCATTTCTACCTATCCATTTATACAGATCAATGATATAGATTCTGATTTGTGATATAAATGTAAGTTTGTAACTGCACAGAAAGTTTGCCGATTACTTTTTCCAGGCGCACGTCTGTTAAATACATCAGCAAAGTTTCTGTGCACGAGTAACATAAGCTATCTCTAAGGTGGGTTTCTACTACCGACATGTTTTTATTAAAATGTGTCATCTCTTACATTCACTTTATAAATGTTAAGACAGTAATACAAATGTCGAAGCGGTCGATGTAAAGATTCGTTGTCAAATTGTAAATCAAATGAAAAAAAGGGCGCTAGTGAGCTATCATAATTTAGTTATCCCGGGACAGGTAACTTGTCGGTCTATAAACCTCTGTAAAACAATTGACAGGAAACAAACTTGCTCAATTTAATTAACAATTATTTATTTTCCTTCGTGTTCAATGCAACTTGTGTATGTATGAAAAAAGCTCAAAAAAAGCTTTAAATTTGCAAGACTTTTTACTTTAATCTATAAATAACAATGTTTTATAAGTAAATAGGTTAAGTTTCGAACATTCCAAGGATAAAGGGTGTTTGTTGAACATATTTTTTTAATAATAACTTCTGTAAATATTAAGATAATAATTTTTGTATCTGAAAATTTGTTTATAATAAAATTATGGGTAATGTGATCATAGTTTTATTTCTCACTAGCTTTCGCCTGCGACTCCGTCGGTGTGGAATTAAAAAATAACAATAGTGAGAATCTTATGTGTTCTTCCAGACTATACTCTACATCTATGGCAAATTTCATAGAGATCTGTTCACCAATTTATGCTACAAACTTTAAAAACATCCATCCATCTAAACTATGCATTTATAATATGAGATTTATTAATATTTTTAAATGTTACTAATGATTTTTTTACATCTATACTAATAATATAAAGAGAAAAGACTTGTATTTTCGTATGTATAGACCTCGAAAACTGCTGGGACGTTTTCAAAAATTCTTTCACCATTTAATATGTTAAGAGCATATAATAGCCCCCTCCCCTAAATAATGACCTGGCAACACCCATATCCCCCACAAAAGACGTAGTAAGTCCAGGGGACTAGTAACTTTAAAACCAGTATAATTGTAACTAAAACTACCAAAACTAGTATAATTGTATTTATAAAAAAAAAAAGTATTTTAAAAAAAGGAACTCACTAGTGTTATAAGGATTACGCAAAAAAAAACTGTGCTTAAAAGAGTACGGACCAAGAGTCTGTAGAAAAGGGACTAAAATTAGACCTCCAGCACCACACTCATCAGACGAAACGCGGAATTGCTTCCACTTCACGCCTGATTTCTGTGTGGTCGTGGTATTACACAGGGCGAGCCGGCCTATTCGTGCGAAGATGTTAAAGCGGGCTCTACCCCATGATCAAGAAAGGAGTGACTGAGATGGATGATAGTTATTTGGAGTTAGAGTTGGAGTAGTGTAAGGTAAGGGAAAGTAAATAAAGATGAAAATTCAGAGAGACTGTAGTTTATTGACTAGTAAAATATTATGCCATATTTATATATCAACTTGAAATGTCTCTTAGCCGCTTCGTAAGGATACGTAAATATGCGATTTTCAGTATCTACTGTGTTGAATTTTCCATTTATTATTGGTGTTAAGTTTATGTTTCAACGAAGTAATACGTAGTGGAAACGCATGAAGTTATGTTTAAAATTTGGGAAACTTAAGTCGCTTAGAGACTAAAATCGCAGATTAGCGTAGCCTTGCACGAAGATGCTTACAATATCTAAACAAGCGCGATTTCTTAACAACTATAGTATACTAAAAAGTGGACATTTTTTGCTATACTTTATATAATACTGAATGTCTTAACGGAAGATTTACTTAAGACATGTATCGTTAAAATACTTTAAAAATACATTTTATTATGACTAAAGTTACGTACAATTGAATTAAAATTTACCGTAGAAAAACTTATTTTTTGTCACTAATCAATTACGTATATCCGTTACATCGTATATCTGACGATATCCTAATATTATAAAGCCGTATATTTTTTAAACGCAGAAAAAAAACAATACGGTACATTATTGCTTATTTTTTTAGAGTTGCCAGTCGCAATTACCTTAGATATAAGCAAATTGCATTGTGTTTAGACTAGGCATTTCGTTATAAAATTATCGTAATGAAAATTAAGAAATATCAATAGCTTGTAATTTATTGAGTTTATTTTATTATGATTGCTAAAGAATACAGATTAAAAATAATTATATGACTGTTTTGCAAAAAAATCAATTAAATTGATTTTGACTCGACGATTATCAGTCTAAAAAAATGTCATGACACATAAAAAGCTTTAAAAAATCTGTGGATTAGGTTTTTATTTACATTTATCAAAATATAGGCAAAAATCAGTGAAGATTGAAAACTACATCCGAATAATGCTAATATGTAACTATATTTTTTAATTGCTTATTGATTTTTATAAAAAAAAACGATTTTTCCAAACGCTAAAGGAAAAAAAATTTTTTTTTATTATTGCACAAAATAGTTGAATAATTTTGAAGAAAAATTCGTATACATAAAAATCGTATTTTCAATAGACTTTATTGCTATATATTTTTAATTTCCCGTTAAGCTACTGTCCATTTGTCCGAATTAAAAAAAATTACATCTAAATTTAAAAAACTTTCGATATATTTACGCGTATACAGTTTTTTGAATCAAGATAATCTTTTTGAGTATACAAATTGGTATCGTATAATTTCGTATAATCGTTTAAAATACTTATAATTACAACCTACACTAATATGGCTGCACAAATTAAAAAGAAAACAGGCACAATGAGTATATTAAAACTTATGCTTATACAAATAAATACAATTTTCTGTCTATGGACGGTATTGTCTATAGTTTTTTTTCGTGGTAAAAATATTCTTAACACTATTTCATTTTGTTCAGTCGGCAAACAGGGTGGAAACGAAAAAAATAAACTACTTTACTCACAACCGGCTTAAAAATTGACGAACACCTGTTCACAAGCGTTATCAACTAAAGGCATCAATAGCTGCAAATTATACCTTATATTGGGGAGATTTCACTTTACATATGGCAACACCATCCGAATTGTCATCAAAACTATGATCATTTAAAAATTATTTTGCCCAGTAAATAGCGTTAAAAGTAGAAAATAAAACATATTACCATATTAATCATTAATATCGTTTTCTTTTGTAATAATTAGGCCTTATTTGGTTTATATTATGACGTGTACTAGATGGTGTTGCCACATTAATTCGAAAACGAAATATTTCATCTACAGACTTATTTACATGGAAGATGTCTGCAGTGAAATATGCCATTTTCTTTTAATTCGATTCTCAATGTAATACAAAATAAGTCATATTATCTATACATCTGCATTGTTAATATCATGTGAATGAGAATCGAATTTTCCGTAAACTTTGAAATTCGAACACATATTATGCTATAGAGAATTAAAAAAAAAATCATAAAGGATTTTTTCAACAATTTCTGTTTGAAATCACATTTATATATTTTTTTCTTTACTGCATAATCTGTGTTCGAATTACTACACTAAAATTAAAAATAAAACTCCCACAAAATAGTGACATTATCAATAAAGCGTAACTGTAAGAATATTTAGGAATTTTAAAATAGTGAGGTACGAATTACGTATACAAGTTTCTATGCTATCTTACAACTATGGTATACACAGTAACAATGTCTTTTTAATTTAAAAAAAAAGTTGTAACTCCCCGCCAAAATGACAAGCTGTCTCTCGTTTATGGATTTAAAACAGCATTTTTAAATCATAGACAACTGTAAAACCTTTAATTATGAATTAAAAAAAACAACTGTCAATTTTTTAGGTTATGTTAGATATTAGAAAGTGATTTTTTTCTTTAAAATACATAAAAACAAGAGGCAACTTGCATAAGATCAAATTATTTGATAAACCCTTTTAAAAAACATGCACTTTTTAAATTTCTCTAATAATGAAATCGTTATAAAATTAAATTTCAATGCACACTCAGAATAATTGCTGTTTTTTGATTAAACACCAGATTTTATGTGATCATTGAGTTTTTTCTTTTTACCGAATTTAAAAAGAATATCAATTTGTTTATTTACTCCCGTTTTAAGTACTAGAGTACATCAAAATTCTAAGATTATCATCACAATTTTACGTTTTCTTTTATCTGTGGTCAACCACAGACAATTTTCATATCGTCATTTTTTTTCTGTCACAGATTAAAGAGATTTACTATATTCTGGATTGGAAATAGGGATTGTTTTTCGGATTTTAAATATAAAAATATGAATGTAGAGTTTAGTGCATGGTTTGCTGTATAGGGTATGCGGGATCATTCACCTCCTCCTGCTGGCTCTCCTGCTCATCACCTGACTGCTCTCCTTCTTGCTCTTCGTCCTCTGAAGAGGATAACAAACCTGGAATTTAAAAAAAAAAACTATTAAAAAACAAACAACTTCCGTTTCCAGTTTGAAAACTATTTCAGTTAGTAGTCAGCATTTTTATAAGATGACAAACGAACAAGCGGTTACCAGAATTCGCCAGAATAGCGAATTGATTGCTGCATACAGACATCCGAATTTGCAGATGCGTTGTATATCTATAATTAACAGAGACGCATTGAAAGAGTATATTTCCCCTTCCTAAGCATCCCCTTCCCAATATAGAAGTTTTAATATGGAAAACCAAGACAAAGAGAAAGTGTAATCTTACTAATATTATGAGTATAAATGCGAAAGTTTAGATGGATGTTTGTTAGAGTTTGTAGCCTAAACTGCTGAACGGATTTCAATAAAATTTAGCACAGATGTACAGCATAGTCTGGAAGAACACATAGGCTACTATTATTGTTTTTTTAATTCCACACGGATGTAGTCGCGGGCGAGCTAGTGAACAATAATTTCGAATAGGTTATACTTTTAACAAATTTAGCAGCAGAGATTTTTTTATTCTTTCAGTTCCTGAGATACCAGGTGTATCACACCCTGTATATCAGATACGTACCAGGTGTTCCCACCTGGTTCCGCATTCATCATCCACTTGCCATTATCCCTTATGGAGGGTCGGCACAGTCTGTGCTGCTCCATACATCTCTATCAGCCGTCATATCTGAATCCACTCCTTTCTTAAGCATATCTTCTTTCACATAATCCATTCATACTTTCTTCGGTCTTCCTCTTCCTTTGTAGCCATCTACATTCAATCTCAACACTTTCTGGTTTATGTCCCCATCATTTCGTCGCATATTATGTCCATACCACGCTAACCTGGTTCCGCATTCAACGTGTTAAAATTATCACTTACCGGCCGTGTACTGCGGGTTGGTGAGCGCGTCCGGCCAATACCTTTTGCTTATCGACGAACCGTTTTTAGTTTTCTTTCCTCCTGGAAAATTAAAAAAGGTAAATATAAATTTTAAATTAGTTTTAGGTGTAAATTATTATACAAAACTTAAGACGTCAAACGCAGATAGTGTAAGGGTTCCTGTAATGAAGAGTATGCGGTTCTATGTAATGGGAAGTCTGGGGGTCGGAGTAATGGGAGATTTAGGGATATGTGAAATGGGAGGTTTGGGGATCTAAGAGCGGGGGGATTTATAGGTCTATGTAGGAAGTCTGGGATCTGTGTATTGGGCGATTTGGGGTTCTAAATAATGTGAGTTTTGGGGTCTGTATAATGGGAGGACCGGAGGTCTGAGTAAGGAGAGCTCTGCCTGTAATAGGTCCTAGGGTCTGAGTAATTAACCAATGGGAAATTTAAGGGTCTGCGTAGCGAGTGGTGGGGGGTTTGTTTTTTAAGTGTGGGGTGGTACCCGGCTTGTCGTTGCAGTCGAGCATGGGCTGCAGGATGCGGCGGCGCGCGTTGATGAACCAGTTGTTGACCTGCAGCAGCGTCAGCCGCGTCTGCGCAGCCAGCGACCGCTTCTCCTCCTCCGTCGGGTATGGGTGCTGCGAATTTCATCATCATCATCACCAGATCCTTACCGAAGGGGTCGAAACTACCCTAAGTTAATGACTAGGCCGTAGTCAACCACGCTGGCTCACTACTGGTTGGTTGAGTTCACACATATCTGAATTTCTTCGCGGATATGTGTATCACGATTTCCGTCAACGTAAGAACATCGGGTAAATCATGTACTTATGAAATTCTAAAATCGAAAATCACATTGGTACAGCGGGATTCGAACCCAGGACTTGTTTACAAGTCAAGTGATCCCTAATCCACTGACATTCCAGGCTGTTTGTTAATCATCTTCTCTCTTACCTTATCCTACTCTTTTAGTTTCGACGCACCGGGTTTTCTTTCTTTTTTTTTTTTATAACATAAGGTGGCAAACGAGCAAGGGGGCACCTGAAGCCGCCAAAATGGTGAAGCGACCGCTGCCCATAGACATCCGCAATTGCAGATGCGTTGCCTACCCTTATACGACGGAGGAGGAGACGCACATAAAGAGGATATTTCCCCTTCCTATGCATCTCCTCCGCCGTCAAATCCACTTCCTCTTCCCAACCTCTTCTTATAAGAAAAGGGTGGTAAAGAGAAAGGGACTTAAATTAGGCCTCCGGCCACACTCATCAGACGAAACACGGAATTGCTTCCATTTTATGCCTATCTTCTGTGTGGTCGTGGTATTACTGGGGGCGTGCCGGCCCTGCACTGCTAACATGTTAAAGCGGGCACTACCACTGTTTCTTCGAATAACTCTATCATACTCATATCAGTCACTCCCTTTTTGATCATGTCACCTTTCACGCAATCCATCTCTTTCTAAGTCTACCTCTACCGATGTTCCTCCACATTTATAACTTACTGAAATCAATTTAAATCCTTCGTTTGTCTTTTGTGTCTACCCGACTCTTGTAACATATTGTTATGAGCGATTTGGCGGAGCTCAAGTAAGAGTGGTGCTCACCACTAGATGCTGGAAGAGCCAGGCGCGCATGGCCTGCGTGGCGTGTCTGGGCAGCACGCCGCGCTTGCCGCCCTCCTCCTCGTCGTCGGGAGGCGGGGAGCCCGACACCGACGAGCACGACACCGACAGCGCAGACTGATTAGAAGTACTAGAGTTCGTACCTAAATAAGACAAATAACCTCAAAAACTCATTTGCTGTCTGAATTTAATAGCATTATAAGGAAAACTTTTTAATCCCTTTTATCATTTATATATTTTTTTTTTATATTATAAGGTGGCAAATGAGCAAGCGGCCACCTGAAACCGCCAAAATGGCGAAGCGACCGCTGCCCAAAGTTCGCAATAGCGGAAGCATTGCCTACCCTTGATCGACGGAGGAAACGCATACAAAGCAGATGTTTCCCCTTCCTATGCGTCTCCTCCTCAAATCTACCTTTCCTTCCCATTATTTTCTTATTAAAAAAAGGTTGGGAAGGAAAATAGACTAAAGTTGGGTCATAGGAATCAATTGAACACTAAACTGTTATGCGATAGTTTTGTCAAAGATGTCCGCTATAGGAAGTTACCTGTGAAGGTGTCCGCTACGAGGCCAGCTCCAATTTGACTGATGGGCGTCGACCCTTGCACCACCATGGATGCTGGAATAAGAAGTGTCATTGTTATCAACTGATATCACTGATCTGTACAAATGGATAGGTTACACTGATTTAAACGACTTTCAGTAAAAGTAGTCGTCTAAAAAGAGCAATCTTACTAATCTTACTAATCTTACTAATAATACAAATGTGAAAGTTTAGATGGATGGATGGATGGATGGATGGATGGATGGATGGATGGATGGATGGATGGATGGATGGATGGATGGATGGATAGATAGATGAATGGATGGATGGATGGATGGATGGATGGATGTTTGTTAGAGTTTGTAGCCTAAACGGCTGAACGGATCTCGATGAAATTTGTCACAGATGTAGAGCAAAGTCTGGAAGAACACATAGGCTACTCGCTTTTGTTTTTTTTAATTCCACGCGGACGGAGTCGCGGGCATAAGCTAGTATTAACATAATTTAGATATTTTAGAAAAAAGTATAATTGTAACAATGTTAGTGCACTGCAATACTAAGGGACTGTCCTAGTGATAGAGGCTCAGATAGCTTAAAAATGACGTCACTGTCAGATAAGGGAACAAAACCCGATATTTTTATGAATGAATCTATGATGTCAGCAATCACAGAATATTTTTGATCTTTTGAATTTTCTTTAATAAAAACCCTCATGCGGGAAAAGGATCATAAACTACATGCTACCAACATTAAGGAAGCAAGGTTATTATGGTAACGGTAATTTTGACATTTGCAATTGAGAATTTGACAAATGTAAACAATAAAATAAAGTTTTTTATAATTTCATGAGGATAAAGCACGGGAATAGCAACGGAAGCAACTTTTTTTAGTAGTTTTCGAGTTATTTCAATAATAACTCAAAAACTACTGTGCCGATTTCAAAAATTCTTACACCATTAAAAGCTACGTTATCAGTAGTAGTCTCACGCTAGTGTATACCGACCGGCGTCTCTCGGCTGCGAGTAGTGCAGCTCCGCGTGCGGCGCGAGCGGCACCGCGTGCGGGAACACTGCCGGGTACGCCGCCGCTAACGGCGCTGGCGGCGACTGTACGAAGAGATTTTTTTTTACATATTTACCTTAAAAACGTCCGCACATTTGAAATTAACGGATAACTGTTTGCTTTGATTTATATGAGTTTATATGAAGTTGTGCAACTAAACAGTTGGATGCGAAACAAATGACAATCGCACAACCGTTGAGCGATATTTTAGTCAAAGATAAGCGCATATTTAGAAACACACAGTTCAATACCGTTTATGTGAAAAGGAATATTAAAAATCACGCCATCTATCGACAAAAAATACTTACTTACTAATATTATAAATGCGAGAAGTTAGAACGGATTTTGTTACAGTTTGTAGCCTAAACGGCTGAATGGATCTCGATGAAATTTGGTATACACTCTATGTGTCCTCTATGGATAGTTTGGAAGGGCACAAAAGCTACTTACTTTTGTTTTTTTTAACTTCAAGCGGATAGTATCGCGGGCGAAAGCTATAAGGATATAAAAAAAAAACATCGCCATATCATAATTCCGTTTGGCCTATAAATGTAGTTAAACGATAAGAATTGAATAATAAAAAAGGTAATTATTCCAATTAATATAAAATTAACATACTTTTGGTACCTGATACTGCGGCGAGTTACTGGTACTGGAGTGGTCGTCCATAGTCCCTGATAAATTGTTATTACTCTCTATCCCACCTGTAATAAGTGACAGAGACAGCTATAGGAGATACACGTACGAGGTTAGTGTTTTTTTTATATATCTATATCTATACTATTATAATAAAGCGTAAACACACACTTCTTTGTTGCTTAACATGTCAGCAATTACAGCATATTTTTCAATAATTATTTTTTAATAAAAAGCCCTACACTTACGTCACGCTTTAGATTATATATTTTCACGCCATTAAATTTAGGGGGTAAATATTTTGGATAAAAACCCTAATGTGGGAAAGAGACCATAAGTTGCTGCCAACATCAAGAAAGAAAGATTGCTAAGGTTTGTCATGTCATGTCATTTTGACATTTTCTATTGATAATTTGACAAATGTAAACAATAATAAAAAAAATTCATAATTTTATGCGGATGAAACCGCATAGGAACAGCTATACTAGTATAATATAAGGTGGCAAACGAGCAAGCGGCCACCTGAATCCATCGAAATGGAAAACGACCGCTGCCCATAAACATCCGTAATTGCAGATGCGCTGCCTACCCTTAATTGACGTAAGAGACGCACATAAAGAGGACATTACCCCTTCCTATGCGTCTCCACCGTCAAATCCACTTTGCCTTCCCCTTTTCCTGGAAAAGGGTGGAAAGAGAAAGGGACTAAAATTAGGCCTCCGGCACCACACTCATCTGACGAAACGCGGAATTGCTTCCACTTCACGCCTGTTTTCTGTGTGGTCGTGGTATTACACCGGGCGAGCCCTACAGTGCGAAGTTAAAGCGGGCTCTACCACTGTTATAACAACGTAATTAACTCAAAAACTCAGAGCAATTGGCCAATTGGCGCGCTATTTTACGTCTGAATGACATTGACAACTGACAGATAGGGACGGGACGTATATGCCAATACAAGGACATGAGGTGTCACTAAACTTGAAAATTGATTTAGTACCTTTCAGAGAAGGTACCGAAAAAGGTTGTTTACCTTCTCGTCTATAAATTATTAAAATGTTTTTGACATGAAACGGCACAAAGTAAGACGGAATGTTCTAGAAGTAAATGTATTACCTGAGGTATAGTCAGTACGGAGAAGGTTCTCGCTCTGCATCTTGGTCTTCAGGCAGGCGATGTAGCGGCCGCAGAAGTCGCGGCACAACTCCTGCACCTTCTCCAGCTCCAGCAGGTGGATCCGCAGCACCTGGACATTGTCAAACCCTTTATTGTAGCACTTATAGAGGTAACAGACATTAGACCCCTTATCATAATCGTGATATGAGGCACTTCAGCTGCGGGTGGGCCTGGGCCAGGTCCAGTAAACTTCTCCAATTCTGTCTATTTTGGGCCTTTTGCATTCGAGCTCATCTAGCCATCTAAGTTTCGGCCTACCACTTGCTCGACGTCCATCCGGCTTACTTTCTAGATCGGCCCCATCGAAAAAACTCATTAGTTTGTTCGAAAGTTGGGCCAACCGGCTCATCGGGAGACACTTACAGTTGCTTTGTATTAACATTTAGTTAATATAAATCTAATAAATTAAGAATCTTCATCTATGTATATCTATAATGAAGTAATAAGTTAAAAGGGAAAGATTTATATTTTTCGATTTTTATATGTATGGAAATAACTCAAAAATTACTGGACCTATTTCAAAAGTTCTTTCACCATTAAAAAACTACGTCATCGCTGAATAACGTAAGCTATGTTTTTACTATTTTTATTTCTACTTTTTATTATTGGCCTGTGGGGCGGAGGCATGGTGATCCATCATACAGGGGCCACCCTAGTTAGGACGAAGTCGCGGGCAACAGCTAGTGTTATAAGACTACTATACGACTACAAACGAACAAACGGAATTTAATATAAACAAATTATTATAAGGTGAACACTCAAGTATTTTTAACGATGATATCAATATGTGTATTTAAAAACTCTATTATAAATTACTTATTTGATTTTACTCTACGACTTTTTGTAGTAAACTAAATTAGTCATTAATAACCGGTAATAAGGTTTAATTTCGACCTAAATTTGAATACCTGTATACTCTTAATCATAAGTCCATCTATCTCGGGGTCGTCGACGAGGAAGGGGCGGCGGTCGCGGCGCTGGTGCTGCACGAAGGCCTGCAGGTCTGCACCGAACGCGTCCGCCGCGGGCGCCTCCGCCCCCGCGGTCGCCTGCTCGCACCGCTCCAGCAGCAGCGCCAGCAGCGGAAACAGGGGGTGTCTGGAACACCAGCCGGGAAATTTTACTTTTTGGTCTATCATACTAATATTATAAATGCGAAAGTTTAGATGGATGGATGTTTGTTACAGTTTGTAGCCTAAACGGCTGAACGGATTTCGATGAAATTTGGCATAGATGTAAAGGATAGTCTGGAAGAACATATGGGCTATTCGCTTTTGTTTTTCACACGGTCGTAGTCGCGGGCGACAGCTAGTACTAATATAATAAAGCGTAAACATACACTACTTCGTGGCCGTAGTAATTGTTACTTTAATAAAAAGCCCTACTCTTACAACACGCTTTAGGCTATATAATTTCAACTTAAGGGGGTAAATAGATTGGAAAAACCTTCATGTGAGAAAGGGACCAATAAACTACAAGCTGCCAACATTAAGGAAGCAAGGCTATTATGGTAACGGTAATTGTTATCCAATGTCAAAGACAATAAACATATAAACGTATTCTGCTCTGTCTGCACTTATATAGGTTATATTAACGGTAGTAAAAGAATATCCTACAACAAAAAAAATTTAACATAGATGTGACTTACTTATAAACAGCGCGCTTGTCCGCTTCGAACTGCGCCTGGTCGGCGTCCGCGGCGGGCGCGCCGCCCTGCATCCCGCCGCGATCACCAGCTGCGCCGGCGCATCTACACATAAAGACAATTTACACTGTAAATCAACCCCTAATACATAATTTAAACAAAAGACATCTTTGCAGTGTTCAATTAAACATCAATTCAATCTTACTAATATTATAAATGCGAAAGTTTAGATGGATGGATGGATGGATGTTTGTTAGAGTTTGTAGCCTAAACGGCTGAAGGGATCTCGATGAAATTTGGCATAGATGTTGAGGATAGTCTGGAAGAACACATAGGGTACTTGCTTTTTTGACCGACTTCCCAAAAGAAGGAGGTATTCGATTCGTCGGTATATTTATTTATTTTTTTTTTTATAAATTTCACGCAGACGGAGTCGCGGGCGGAAGCTAGTTTTATTTATAAAATACTGCTTGTGACACGTGAGATCACGTGACAACCTTTGGTGTAGGCACCGACCAGTACAATGACCGATGCTATAGCGAGCAAAGCCGCTAATCACTTAACCTGAAGATGGGCCCCCAACTGCTTCGAAACGAATCGATGCCTACACAGAAGGTTGTCACGTGAGTTAAGCCATGTTTTATATGTACCTATAATAATGTTAAAGTGTCTGTAACATCAAAATTCAGATTTCTTGAAAAAAAATTGTCTGTCTCTCCGCAAGCCGCATTTGCTCCGGGTAATCTCCGAAACGCCTGGATCGATATCGACTGGTCTTTCACTGAAGGGTAGCTGACATATCCGTCTTTGTCATATTATAGGGTACTTTTTTAAGTCCGCGCTGTCAAAATGGCGTAACGAGTGGTCCAAAGCGCTTACGAAATTTGCGGGCGACAGCTCGTAATTAATATACTGTAATGGCTCATTATCATCACCACCTCACTATACGTCCCCACTAAAGGGCAAGCCTACCCTAAGTAAGAGGTGACTAGGCCTTAGTCACGCTGTACTGTGGGTTAACTTCTCATATATCTTTGAATTTCTTCGCCGATATGTGCAGGTTGCATCATGTTTTCCTTCATCGTATATTGTCTTGCGAAAGTTTTAATAAGTCAATTCAGTGCTGATGTAGAGGTCAAGGCGGGATGTAACAATAATAAATTAATCAAGCCGTCTGTTTCTGTGGGTAGACACTGATTGAGCCGCCAATAACCGTAAATTCAATTTAGGTTATGATCGTGGGTCATTTTAAAATATTGATATTAAGATATATTGCATATTGTTTAAAACAAATTAAAAAAATAACTTCAGTACTTCTATACTAGTCTATATCTGTACTCGTCTTATAAAGAGGAAAGATTTGTATTTTTGTATGTATTGAAATAACTCAAAAACTACTAAGCCGATTTAAAAAAAATCTTTCACCATTAGAAAGCTACGTTATCAGTGAGTAATATAGGCTATATGTTTTAATATTTTTAAATTTCATGCAGCCAAAGACGTAAGCAACAGCTAGTTTGTTATAATTTGACAGTTATCGTATTTCATTCGAAACAAACAAGCCATGAGCATTGCCAATCGTATTCAAACAAATCCATCTCGAAAAACAAACTATCATAACAATGCAATAAAACATAACTGAACGAGAAATAACGCCCGTAAACAGGGAATAAACACAACATGGCAACACGGACACGACCTCTCTACTGTTAGGGTTGACACTTATCAAATAAATTATTTTATCTCTTCTATTGTGGATATATAGTCGTTTTAATAAATACAATCTTACTAAAAATAAAAACAAACTTAGGTTTCATAAGAAAGTTACAATGAAAAACAAAAGAACAAGTAATTTAATATTAAGCGACATTTATTTATGTTTTTTCATGTTTTTTTTAAAACATTGATTTAATTATTATCAATTAACGAAGTATCAAAACAAATATTTTATTCGTAATTACGTTCAACGTATCAACCCTGTGGTATAGGAAACTTGCGGAGGCAATAAAAAGAGATATTAAAAGCGGAGAGACATTCATCACAAGTGTTGCCAGATTGATATAAGATACCCGCCTCGGAGCTGCCCTACCCTACTCTCTTAGTATCTAAGTACTATAATATTGTCTTCAGTCTTTAAATTGTGGAGCCATTTTTATGTACCCTCGACCAAGTTCTTTGATAGACAATTTTTTTAATAATATAAGGTGGCAAACGAGCAAGCGGCCTGAATCCACCGAAATGGAAAGCGACCGCTGCCTATAAACATCCGCAATTGCAGATGCGTTCCCTACCCTTAATTGATGGAGGAAGAGACACACATAAAGAGGACATTTCCCCTTCCTATGCATCTCCTCCACCGTCAAATCCACTTTTCCTTCCCATTCTTTCCTCTTAAAAAGGGTGGAAAGGGAAAGGGACTAAAATTAGGCCTCCGGCACCATACTCATCAGACAAAACGCGGAATTGCTTTCACTTCACGTCTGTTTTCTGTGTGGTCGTGGTATTGCTGGGGGCGAGCCGGCCCAATCGTGCGAAGATGTTAAAGCGGGCACTACCACTGTAGATCTAAATAATCTGCATAAAAAAAATAACCGTCTGCACGTGACGGTTATTTTTTTAATGTCCTATTCCAAAATATAGGTCGTATGAAAAATTAACCACGTTCCTATTTTAACTACAAAAAAACAGTATAGTCATTATCTAAGCTTATCCAAAAATGTTATTACAATCTCCTTTAGCATTGGATTTCAAGCGTAATTTGACAAAGTTTGATGCAGTCTCTTACGAGATTAGACTCTTCAAATTGTTGCTCCGAGGCCCGCCAGGTGGCGCCCGATATTGGATTAACTTTAAATTTACAAGCCCTGAAATCTTTTATTCACTTTAATCAACATATTTTTGGGTCTTATTTTATGTAAGGGTTCACTTTTAGATAAAATACGAACGTAAACGAACAGAACTGATGTAAAATATTGAAGTCATCGCTGAAAATATGTGGTTTCTAAATTCAAATTTGAATTTGGAACACGATGAAATTCAAATTTGAATTTGGAACACGATGAAAAGCTTGAAAAATATCATTATATTATCTCACTAATATAAATGTTCAGATGGATGTTTGTTAAAAGGTACGCAAACGGATCTCCATGAAATATGACACAGATATAGAGCATAGGTAGAAGAACACATAGGATACTTCACCTTATTTTTAATTCCGCGCGGACGGATTCGCGGGCGATAAGCTTGCAAATCCTGACGATTGGACTTCGACAATTGTAAACTCACGAAGGACATAACAAATTATGATTCTTTCAGGGCACAATTTAGACTTCATATAATCTGCCTAGACCCATTACAATCTTACGAAGATCACAATCGGTCGGTAGATGTCGTTGAACTTACGTCTGAACAAAGACGCTCCAGCTAACTTCGTGAGCTCGGGATCCAGACAGATAGTGGAATTGTTAGACTCAGAGTTCAGTAGTTTTAATTTGAAATTATCTATATTAGATTTTGGAACAATGCATATGAAAATTCTGTTGTGACCACGATCTTTTAGAGGCCGACTACTCAACTGTATTTCCTCTGGTATTGATTCTTGGAGTTCTGTTGGTTTGCTCCCTTCTCGTAAAAAAAAGGTCAACAAATATCATACCAACCAGATCAAACACGAAGTCAACCAATCCTCAACAGTGTGGACTAAGACAGAACTACAAGCACAAGTAACTACAAGTATGTAGCACTGTCTGTTAAATGATTCTTCAGTCTTCCCTTAATATAAAAGAGACTGCAAAATTAAACAATCTAATTCATTTACCTTTTCCTAACCTAAATTAATAATGGAATTTTCAAAAGACAAGACTTAATTTCGTTCGTTCTACATTGTAATATGCTTTAGAATTTTATAAGTGGTTACCTACACTACGGAACAAAATCGTTGCGTGTTGTTTTTTTCGGCCTTTGCGCGAAATATCCCGGCAGTATTGTGCAATTTGTATTTGTTAACATTTCGTTACGCGTTCAATAAACTACTTATCAGAACTATAGTAAACTGAGTAAGCGATTATTATGGACCTCATTTCCGGTTTGGCAAAAAATCAATGGATACGGTTGTTGTATTGACTTTTATAAGTCCATGTTGATAGCAATGCGATACATTTACGTATCTGTCAAGTATAGTGGCAACAACTCCTTGGTGAAAGTTTGCATCTATACTACTATACTATTATAATAAAGCGTAAACACACACTTCTTTGTTGCCTAAGATGTCAGCAATTACAGCATATTTTTTAATAACTATTTTTTTAATAAAAAGCCCTACACTTACGTCACGCTTTAGGCTATACATTTTCACGCTATAAATCTTAGGGGGAAAATATTTTGGATAAAAACTCTAAAGTGGGAAAGAGAACATAAATTGCTGCCAACATCAAGGAACCAAGGTTGCCATGATTTGTCATCATGTCATGTCATTTTGACAAATGATAATAGGACACATGTAAACAATGAAATAAGATTTTCATAATTTTATGCGGATGAAGTCGCACGGGAACAGCTAGTATCATTATAATTATTGTCCAGTCCAGTAAACAAGTCCAGTTTAAATTCAAACTATTTGCCGTAGTATCAGTGGTAGATTACACAATATCTTGTAAAATATCACAAGTCCGTCAAACAAGGGAGAGAACATTATGTTTTAGTGGTCTATAAGACGTAATGTGATAGTCGTGCAATATTTATAAAGGCTGATAAGCTGGTTAACCGATATTTAATAACATATAAGTGACTGTCTACGACGTATTTTAGAGCTTACCGAAAGCTACGTAGCTTTTTCGTAGCTATGCTACGAAAACTACTTAGACAGGCCCAATTGCTGTTCCCTGTTCTGTAATCAGTCATTAGTGTAATTTATACTAATAATACTAAGAGTAGAGATTTGCATTTTTGTATGTGTTGGAATAATTCAAAAACATTTTTTTTAAAAAAATCATTTTCCATTAAAATGCTACGCTATCAGTAAGTACCATAACCTATGTTACTACTTTTTAACTACACGTGGACGAAGTCGAGGGCAACAGCTAGTAATAAATGATTTTATCAATCCCATTTTAGTTACTGGTAGTTAAAAACAAAAGTAAAAATAAGAAAAAACAAAGAACCAGTTTAACGTAGGTAAAATATTTGAGGTTATCAACGCCATTAACAATATGGCGGGTAAGATGGACGCTAAACGCGCGGGAAAACTATACGCGTATCTTAGTCAGCAATTTGTATGCTACGTTCTGAACTATAAACGCGGCCTAATTCGCCCCCTTTTCCCTTATTTCCGGTGGAGCGTGAGGGAATAATTATCTTCCGCTTATTCCTTGCCGTCATGAAAAAAGGGAACAAACATTTCGCTTTTCTGTACCGAATTCTAACTAAAGATAGTGGTACATTTAGCTAAATTTGTTTAACAAGTTTAGAATCCCTGGTATTTTATAGAACGCTCATTTATTTAAAAATTGCTTTAGGATGTTTACATTTAGTGTGAACACTTGAGTGTTCAAAATGTTATTTTTCTTTATTTCATTAATTTTAATGGTATATGCGACGACTAAAATTATACGTAAATATACACGTGAGAATATTGAAAGACATATAAATTAATTACTGACTAAGAAACGAATTCTTAATTTACAATAATTATTTTTTTAAGACTAATTGTGCTCGGTGTACCATCACCTTAATAAGGAATATTTACCTAGCAAGGGCGAATGGGATGCTCAAAGAACGAAGCCATATTATTATTATTAACAATAATAACGAAATATAATCTTCGTCCTAGATACGGAAACAACGGGCCCTTTTTATCATTCCATCTTAACTGTTAGTGAAACGAAAACACCAACTTTTGAAAGGAAAAATGTTAGTTTGCGAAAACTTATTTGGGAAATGCTTGTTGTTGATATTATTATTTATAACAAACTAAATCGTATCATAATTCCACTATGAAATTAATTTTAATTTGAAGAATGTAATCCGACAATACGCATTTTGTACAAGGTTTTTGTCGTATAATCTATTCTTTTAATTTTGTCTATACCATTATTCTATGACACAATATATACCAAAGCAAACCTACAACAAAGCAGTACATACCTAGTGTGTCCAGGATCTTCTAGATAAGTTACACAGAATAGAGTGTATCTACAAACAAGCCATCACAAGTTTCGAGACAGAGCTTGGTTACACAAATAATTTCGCTTGAAACTCTCACAAAATCTTAATTTCAGAATATAGAATAGCAACTAAAATATTAACATATTAATTTTTTCCCTCCAAAAAAAAATTAACTTCAATTCATTTGACAGATATCAAAGACTAAATTATCCAAAGAACAACAGGTATTTTGTACCTACAAGTAAATCATCTAAGAGACATACTTCCTGTTTACAAAATTACAAATAAACGGTCGTCAACCTTAAAATTAAAGAGCAATTGACCTCCGAACGTAAGAAAACTTGTTGACCGGTATTTTGAGGCGGTAATTGTCACTAAATAACGCCGGCCGTGGCGGGAATGTTAATTAAGTAATGTTTTAAACGCTGCGCCGATAACGGAACTGTAGGTTTGCATTCGGTGTTTTTAATAAGATAATAAGCTGACTTTAACACTTTAAATACATGAATAATTTTCGACTAGTCTGACCTTGTCTTTTTAAGTTTTTTGGGTATGGAAATAACTTTTAATCATTTAAATGTTATAAGTATCATATTACAAAAACAAATAATCATAATTTAACATAACATTTTCGTAACTTATTTAAATTTAAATCATTATGAACATAAAAATGATTTATTTTAGTTAAATATTCATAAACACTTGAAAGAAATGCTAAATATCGATTTTATCTACATTCATCTAGTCTATGTAGTTTACATTTTGTATATATTTAGTCATTTAGTCTATGACAACAGAAAAAAAAAACGCCATTAAAGATTTGATTATGCAAATTAAACATTAATTGCAAGACTGTGAGCGAAACACTTCTGTAGAACAATTGGATTTAGTTTTCTTTGCTTTGTACTCGAATTGAATTAAATAAAAAATTAATGAAAGTTTTTTCTCATTTCGAATTACAGACAAGAGCAAACTTCGCGGAAAATACCATTGCTTATTAAAATAAATTTAAAAACACAGTAGTTGTTTGTTTTTAAATGTCATTATTATTATTATTCAATCAAATTAAATATATAATTCAATCTGTACATTACAAATGTTTTAGTATTAGCTTTCGCCTAAAACTGCGTTCGCGTGGAATTAAAAGAGCAAAAGTACGATTAATCCGCTATGTGTTTTTCCAGACTATGCTCTACATCCATGCCAAACTTCATTAAAATCCCTTCAGTTGTTTAGGCGGCAAAAGGCATACATCTTTTTAAACCTTCCCATTCATAACTAGCTGTCCCCATGCGACTTCATCCGCATGAAATTATAAAAAAATCATTTTATTGTTCACATTCATCAAATCAATTGCAAATGTCAAAATGACATGATATCAAACCATGGCCACCTTGCTTTCTTGATGTTGGCAACAACTTATGGTCTCTTTCGCACATTAGGGTTTTTATCCAAAATGTTTACCCCTTAACAGCGTGAAAATATATAGACTAAAGCTTGACATAAGTGTAGAGCTTTTTAAAAAAAATAGTTATTTGAAAATATGCTGTGATTGCTGACATCTTAGGCAACAAAGAAGTGTGTGTTTACGCTTTATTATAATAGTATAGATATTAGTAAGAAGTAAAATAGTTTAATCAAAATAATAAAAATCCTGTCCTGAGGATGCTATTTATTCTACATTTTCAATTACATTTTCTTACTAGTTTTCTCCTAAGGCGTAAATTATAACGTAAAATACCCGAGAGTATTGAAATGATAAAGATGAAGGCATCGCTCGATCTCGTACGGTCGAAGAACCTTCGAGAAATTTTATTTTCCCTTCAAAATAGCATACTAAGTAAAATCACCAAAGTCACTCTGAATTTAAGTTGCGTAGGTTTTAGTCTCGTAAGATATTTTCTTATAAAAAGTAATTTACAGCTTTAGTTTTGTTTAAAATTAGCATTTTACTAAAATTTAAGTGACTGTTTTTTCATAAAACTTTTTAATATATTAGTATTTTGCACAACAATGTACTTTAGTTTCTTTTCGTTTGCACTTTTTTTGTCATTCTAGGGTTGCTATTATTCACATCGCTTATTTAGGGTTGCCATTATCGATATCTCATCAATGTATACGTTTCGCGCCAATACAACGGGCACGCGCTTGCTACGTGCATATCGTTGTAAATATTCTGGATCGGAGGCAAGCGCGGGCCCCGGCATCCGAATTGCCAACTTATATGTCACCGGTAAATCGTGTCCCCGGACGCTTATGCTTAGACATATTAGAAATTATAAAGGAAGTTGGTTGCACTATGAATACTGCACAAAATGTGACGATTAAAGTGCGGCGGTGGCTCAGTTTAAGGTTTAAGCACTTGACTTGTAAAATACAGGTCCTGGGTTCGAATCCCGCCATACCAATGTGATTTTCGAATTTCATATGTACATTATTTACCCGACGTTCTTACGGCGAAGAATAACATCGTGATGTAACCTGCATAACGGCGAAGAAATTCAAAGATTTGTGTGAATTCAACCAACCCGTAGTGAGCCAGCGTGGTTGACTAAGGCCTAGTCACTAACTTAGGGTAGGCATCGAGCCCCTTAATGAGGACGTATAGAGCTGGTTATGATGAATGGTCATTTTTTTAAATTGTTGAAATATCCGATCTATTTTTAAATCTATTAGTTGGATTTTATTTGGCTAGACAAATCCTAAATGGACGGTGTTCACGTTTTCACGGTATCATATATACAACTAGTGCTGCGACATGTCGATAGACGAGTATCGATCGATTTATCCGAGCTATTGTTTGAGTTATTGAAGATATATTTATATTCCGATAGATAAGGGAGATTCAAAACTGTGTACAGGGTTACCTATTTATAAATATTGTTAGTCTATTACTAATGAAATTTAATATTTACTGGCTGAGAAAAAATTGGCTATACAGCCGGGGCAAGCGTTAGGGTAAGGCGAGGTTGGGTAAACGCCCAGGGCACTTGACAGAAAGGCGCTATGAAAAAAACGCATAGTCTCACATAATCTTGTTTACACTAAAGTGCTAAGGACGTCGTAGTAATCTCGGCTAGGGCTAGTAGCGCTAATACTAATACTGTTTGTTACCTTATAACTTCGGAATGACTAACGGCCGAATATTGAAACGCCATTTAAAGTAACGGCGTTTTAAATGATAAGACCACGGTTCTAAATTCCTTTTCCTTCTATTAGATTGTAAGCGGGACGAAGCATAGTATTTGAGATATGTTTTAGTATTTAGCTGGTAATAAATCTGAATGAAATTTAAAACAAGGACAGATTATAGCTCAGAAGGTGCAAAGACAAGGTTATCCTTAAACAAGCTGTTCCCGTGCGGCTTCATCCGCATGAAGTTATGAGAATTTTATTTTATTGTTTACATTTGTCAAATTATCAATAGCAAATGTCAAAATGACATGACATTACAAACCTTGACAATCTTACTTTCTCGTTGTTGGCAGCAATTTATGGTCTCTTTCCCACATTAAGGTTTTTATCCAAAATATTTACCCCTTAAGTTTAATGGCGTGAAAATATATAGCCTAAAGCATGATGTTAGTGTAAGGCTTTTTATTAAAAAAAAGAATTATTCAAAAATATGCTGTAATTGCTACATCTTAGGCAACAAAGAAGTGTGTGTTTACACTTTACTATAATAGTATAGATAAAATTTTAAAAAAAATCGCCAACAAATTATACAAGTCGTTATATATATCAAAAATAATAATTCTTAAATATCTATTTACCTATGACAAAAAAAATAAAACTCTAGACAGTGTATCAACTAAGAAACAATTACAGGATGTAATATTTTAATACGACATTGACACGTTACGTAGATGTAATAGAATACAGATTAAGTAAAATATGAATATATCATAATACAATTAATCAATAATAATCGCGCGTGCCAATAGTTTGAGATACCTACAATATGAATAGTGGTCTTAAACTGACATACGGTAGGTATTTTAAATATTGGGTGTTTGTTATTACGTATCCTAGTACGTAGAACATATCTTGAAAGAACGGACGTCGCGGGAAAAAGTTAGTCACTTTTTATAATCTATGACAGTCGTAGTTTATTCTGTTGTCCTGTGTGGGCGTCTAGGTGAATGTCCTACTCGTCTCGGCAGTCTCTTAAACATATCTATAAACACTTTACATATATTTAACACCACTTATGACGACTTTGTATAATTAATTGCTATTTAAAGAATTAATGAATTTTGATTAAAAACGTACAAATTGAAAGCAAATGTACATTCGAATCTAAAACACATTCACGAGAATCCTTTAACGTATTCAAAATAAAATCGACGGATTCATTTGCTTTTTTATCTTCCCCTCACTAAATTCGAGCGCACTCGAATTAAAAGCGCTCTTAAATGCAGGGAATACGATAATTAAAACAAAAAAAAAATTCATTGGACGCCATCGTTCTTTCGGTCGGTACGTTCGAAAACTCTCGACGTGCTACGTTGCCTTCGCAATTAGTTCAATTTCTGAACGGACGTCTGTTTTGCGAGAGCGAAATTCATTTTCGTCGACGAGTAGTTTTCGAGTGGTGATTAGGCTTTTATATTGGTTAAATAAACTGATGCTCGAATCTGCTAGGAGACAATTACGATATTGTTTTGTTTTTCAATTCAAGCAGCATTTGAAGCAATACATTAATGTTTTCTCTGCTATTTTACTGTCATTAGTTTTCAATATCGTGTTAATCATACTAATATAAATGCGAAAGTTTTCATGGATTGACATGGATTAACGGATTTCGGTGAAATTTGGTATAGACGTGGATAGTCTGGAAGAACACATAGGCTACTCGCTTTTGTTTTTTTAATTCTACGCGGACGTAGTCGCGGGCGAAAGCTATTAATATAAAATACAGGAGCTACATCACAGTTATAGACACACACTGTCAACTCTAAATTATATTATGTTTTTAAGATAAAAAAATTAAATCTAGATAAAAATATTATTTCAACTATGACAACGGTTCGTCAGTAAAACAGGCGAGCAGTATTTAGCTCACGCGCGACCTCTGCACTAAGTCCCTTTATCGTCGATTTATGCTAAGCGTTTGATTCGTATACGCGGCTGCACGGAGATGTGAACCTTTGCCTCATTGCGTCTCGCGACTCGCGGCTGCCATTGCCTCTCAACGGCGGGAATTTTTTTGCGCCAAATCAATCTCAACAGCTGCCAAAGTGACGTATTCATAGAGTCAATTGAGTGTTCCGATTGTCATTATTCGTGCGATAGACAGAAAGACTCGTAACAGACTTCTTTTGTCCTGCATAAAACCTAAATCGTTTCCGCCCTCATTACTTACCGTAACTGGGTGAAGTTAATCTATGACATATTTACTCTGTGCTAGGATTTCGACGGTTTGGTTTTATCTATGGCATGGAGGCTATGTTTACGGTTAATTAACATTTCTATAAGAATTAAGAAATTAATAAAGTACAATCTTACTAATATTACAAATGCGAAAGTTTGGATGAATGTTTGATAGAGTTTGTAGCCTAAACTGGTGACCTATTGATGTAGTTGATAGTCTGGAAGAACACATGGCTACTTTTTTGATTTTTTAAATTTACCACGGACGTCGCGGGTTATAGCTAGCTAGTAATTGGTTTAATCTAGCCACACTGTATAAAAACCACTACATTTACATTACTGATTTGTACAACCAATTATTTAAGAGTTACGTCAAAAGAAACTGTAAAATTGTAATAAGAAACAGTTGAATGCAGCACATCGGGGTGGGATGGCGCTGGCATTGCATGCTAATTGCACCAACCAACACCTACATATCGACGTAACAAATTTACGAACCCGTACCATCGTGATAACACAACTAGCTCATGATATCGCGGCCCTCTGTTAATTTATAAGAATCATCGTTTACTGCGGTACAAGTTATAAGCGGAAGCGGGCAATACCTATTTAATACTTATACCTATAGTATGTTAATAGTGATTTCTCCATTTGCAAAGCATTATGTATAGCAGAAAACATTATATGTATTTTCTGTTAAAACAACAGCAGTGGAAATTTACAAAAACACTCCCTCCCCATTGTTCTAGAACTAGATTGAAGTAATGATGTGAAACGTGTGAAAAACCATTCACAAAATATCAGCAGACTCAAGCGTCTATTGTCTAAAAGGCGACACATTCGGGGCATAATAGAATTGGCGGCGAATTCTAAATGTTGCTAATGCGTTTGAGAAAACGTGCCAAAATTTGGCTACGAGGCCTGGACCATTTCCATTTTTAGTGTTATCAATTCGACAACGAGATAATTAGCGTGAACGTCTCGTTAAACGCACAATGAAGTCACAATGTTGAAACAAGTGCAAACAAACTTAAATATGTTTTAATTCTAGATTCTACAAGCTAAGAAGCATCGTGGATTTTAATTGAACCATTTTTTAGAATATTATCCGTAGCTGAGGACGAACTTGTATGTAAAACACCAAAAAAATAATCACTGACAGTTCTTGAACATGACGGTAATTTTTTATCTTCCCATACCTTATGGATCTAATACTTCATTTTTAATTTAATTCATAAATCGCTAACCGCTCATAACTTGCATCAAATCGATGACTTCCTCTCATCGACCACACACGGCAACAAATTAAATCCAATTAGCGCGCCGAAACTCACTTATGGAAGTTTTAAAAGGTGTAAAATTGTGTTAATTACGACCAACAATGTTTGCTTAACATCCAGTTTGGAAGTCCGCTCTCCAAACACGATCGCCAACAGACTCGTTATGACTTCAATCATCATTCAATTGTTTCTGGCCAACTTTGTATTAATTTTTTTCGTCGGAAACAATACTTATTAACATAGTCTCACACTTACAAGTTGCATTGTCACGTACTAAATGCGAGGGAATCTCAGGTGAAGGGTAGTTAAAACATAACAGCTTATTGTTTGTTTTTATTTCGTAAGGCAAGTTTTTGTTATGTTGCACCTACGTTAAATTATTGCTGCCAACATTACGCAATACCACGCCAGTTGGAGATTTATTATCTATATATCTATACTATTATAATAAAGCGTAAACACACACTTCTTTGTTGCCTAAGATGTCAGCAATTACAAAATATTTTTGAATAGTTATTTTTTAATAAAAAGCCCTACGTCATGTTTTAGGCTATATATTTTCACGTCATTAAACTTAGGGCGTAAATGTTTTGGATAAAATCCCTAATGTGGGAAAGAGATCATAAGTTGCTGCCAACATTAAGGAAACAAGATTGCCAAGGTTTGACATGTCATGTCAGTTTGACATTAGCCATTGATAACTTGACAAATGTAAACAATAAAAAATGTTCATAATTTCATGCGGATGAAGCCGCATGGGAACAGCTAGTACTATTGTAAAGAGGAAGGATTTGATTGTCTGTTTGTATTAAGTAGGCTCGGAATAATAATCTTTTGGGTTTACCCAAGAGTATAATTTATCTATTTGTATTCTATAACTTAGGTATTCGTAATTATCAAAGATTTAATCAACTGCATTTTGTAATTGAATGACGTGGGCGGTCGTAATCAATTGAATTATCGGTTTAGGTTTTTCTATCACATAATTTTCAGCAAGGTTCTTTCATACTACAAGGCGACGCTAAAGCTAAACTATGACATGCAATATCTTACTCGTATCAAGAGTATACAATCATCTACTCATACAAAAAACCTTGTCCTGAACGAGAATTGTGACAAGGCGATGCTAGTATAGCATTTGATGTGACACAGTCTTTATGATTTATATCGCTTTAGCATTCGAAAACGTACGCAACGAGATGCCAAGAAAATACTCTCAACGTTTGTTTTCTTCGTAATTCGTAAAGGCATGTTTATGTACAGTAATGGATGAAGACAAGAAGTGCTGGTAGCAGCTCTCGAGTGTACTATAAAGATTATTTTTATTAAGTTGTAAATACAATACAAAAAAGTTAACCTACGTTGATTTTTCATATGCTACTCTTACATTTTTCATTGAATTAATTTGTTTTCTAGTATTTTTAATAACAGTAAGCTAATAATTTATTAAGCTAATATGTTAAAATCATAATTTTTTTATAAAGAAACATCATCATTATTATCATCAACTTGCCCTTATCCCTAATGGAGGATCGGCAGTATGTGCTGCTCTTCCATACATTTCTATCAGCCGTCATGTGAATCCACTCCTTTCTTAAGCATATCCTCTTTCACACAATTCATCCATACTTTCTTCTGTTTTCCTCTTTCTTTATAGCCATCCACATTCATTATTAATACTTTCTGGTTTATGTCCCTATCGTCGCATAACATGTCCACACCACGCAAACCTTTTGCTTCTCAATTTCTCCACCACCGGCGCTACTTTCAAACTTCCTCTAATATACACATTCTTAACTTTATCCATTCTTGTAGAAAATAAAGCAACTTACATCACCGTAAAAGTAATTACATTTAAAATGTAATTTATTTTCACATTTATTTTTCGAGCGGAAGTTATTATTTTGCGCTGGTAACACCACAAATTACAGATTAGGTAACTAATAACCACTTTCTGTCACTAATACCATATGAATTTATAATATAATGATATAATTATTTATGTAAAGTAATACCAGATGTAAAGATGTATAAATTAAAATTACACTTGAACTACATTTTCTACTATTCTGTTTCTTGATAATTTTCTATTAGTGAAACAGTACCTTCAGTACCTTTATAATCATCTGCCTGTCTTCCTTTAGTCATAAGGTCAGCATCAGGGCAACGTTTCGGTCATTCATAACAATAATGAGGAATGATTTCTATTTTTGTAGGTGTTGAAATAACTCAAAAACTACTGGGCCGATTTCAAAAATTCTTTCACCATTATAAAGCTACGTTATCAGTGAGTAACATAGGCTATGTTTAATATTTAATTTCCTGCGAACGAAGTCGCGAGCAACAGCTAGCGTGTCAATTTCCTTTTTAATACGTTAAGTGTTAACTCGCCAGTCTAGGGCACTTTTATAAGTAAGAGTAACGCACGAATGGGCCGGCTCGCCCGGTGTAATACCACGACCACATAGAAGACAGGCGTAAAGTAATTAGTAATTTCATCTATTTATCGACATTCCCTTCTACATTGAAAGAGCATTCTATGCGAGAGATATCGCAGGGTTTTACTAGTGCTTAATAGTTAGTTAAAATTTAATACAAAAATTATACATTTAATGATTTTTTAATTTATTCATTATGTGAACTTAATAATACGTTAGAAGTTGACCTCGGCGCCGCGGGTCCCGCATTCAATGCCGCCCTCGAGCGTTGTTAAACCATTTTTATAAAATTAGAATGGTCAAAGTTTTTAAAACATCTATTTTAATGTTCATATACCAAGTGCTGATAAGCTATCTTGAATATGAAACGAATATATGACTTACGTCAAAAAATATACTATTACTAGCTTTGGCCCGCGACTCCGTCCGCGTGGAATTAAAAAGTAAGTAGCCTATGTGTTCTTCCAGATTATATACTACATCTATGCCAAATTTCATCAAGATTAGTTTGGCCGTTTAGGTCAGAAAATATAACATCCATCCATCTAAACATTCTCATTTATAATTTTACTATTATTTTTCGACTTTTTACAATACTTCTAACTTATATCTCCGACTACTGAAAAAAATATGTCAAAAAAACTGTTAAGATTGAATTAAACTAGAAAATACCGTTATATTCGCAATTTTATATAGAATTGCTTTATAACTTAACAATTGTTATCCAAACTAGTTTGTACTACGGCTATTTTATCCTATGGTGAAAAAAAAAACTATTTTTCCAACTGTATACAAAAGACGAAAAGTTTTGCTGTTGACGCTACTCCGCGTGGACGATTTACGATGTTGTTTTGACGCAGAGCAAAGGATTGAAAAGCTCAGACGATGTTAATCTTGTTGATATAGCGCCGGAATAATTATTAAGAGAATAGGGAACATGAAAAATCAGCTATAACTGAAATAATCTTAATTGATTGGGTCAGAGATTAAGATGTCTATTCATTTATTTATCTAGAATGTAACTCAGAACTCTAACATAATGTTTAATTGCAGTACATCCCGTGGCTTTCAATGTCGATTTCGCAGAATATGGGCTAGGCTTTCAAATTAAAATAAAGCTAGAAGGAAATATTAATGTTGCATAAAAGACGCGCAGAAAACTGTCTTAGCTTCGACTTTGGCTTTCATTTCCTGTGATTACAAACCTGTCTATCATTTTTAATTTTACATTATTCTGCTAAATCCTTTGCTTGTACATCCGCAGGAACACGTAACCCGTCAACGTGTAAAGACGTACAAATTGAGCAACGCAAGTTGATTACCCGCGCGCATTTCCCTCGGGCGAGATTATATTTTAAGTCGCATACCACTCCCTCGCAACTGAGATTTGATTTGCGCATGTTACGAGTTTTGCAACTACCTTCAGTATTCACTTATAGATTTATGATTAAATCTTCAGTCGATTACCTGTTTGTTGGTACTTTTTGTATGAAAATGATTTAGCCAAGTGGTTCTTTTTTTCTTCAAATCAAAGATAGATGTTTTTTTTTTAAATTCTAAAGTCATCTATTACACTACTATTTTCATGTTATTTATCTCTCTATCATCAATATGAATAAAACAGTACTAAAGTTATAAATTTAAATGAAATAAACACTGGCAACGCAGAGTTCACATAGAAAAAGCATAGATATACAAATCGGTGTTTTCGTTCGGTAACCCTTCCAAAATTTATGGTAATATTCGTTAAATAATAGAGAAGGATCGTATTAAGAAACAAATTCTTGTTTCACTTCGCTAGCGGCGGGCGGGAGCGCGGGGGCGATCGGACGAGGCGTGGAAAGGGTAATTTTTGGCGAAGAGATGCGAAAACATCGACAGTCGACAGATTCATAATATATTTTTATGATTATTATATCAAATTCTTGATATAATTGTTTTGCCAAACTTGATATATTTTGTCACGTTGATGAAGGTTACAGGTTCTTATTATGTTAATTAAAAAAATTAAATATGTTAATTGTTAACAAATTATGATTTTTCGTTGATGTTTCATATCATTAGTTCTTAATTTGATTTACTTTAGGATATATTAATAGTATGAAAAGTGGTATAAAGATTAAAAAATATCGAAGTCTCTTGATAGATGCGTTATCGATACACCGGCTCATCCCTAGCAAAGGGTAGCATCGACATTTCCATGTAGGTCGCATAAAAATAACATTTTCGCTTGCCTCCCCAACAGCACATGTGTTCAAATATTGAGTTGCGCTGCACGCCGCCCGCCGCCGCCTCGGCCCGCCTGCGGAATAACAGATCGACTCTACTGTCTTAACATTTCTTACTATATTCACAAATATTATGGATAACCAAGACTGTGGCAACACTGGCAAAACAAACAACACTCTGAATTCTAAATTTAAATAAATAAATCAGCAAAATGGGATCTTTGAACACACTCAAAATCAATGCGATTTTTTCATACGGACATTATTTTTGCATTTTTTATTACAAGTGTGATATTTTCTTGCCGTTTTTTTTTTAATTTAAATTAATGGTATGTATATTTCCCTTCATGTGCACGTTTAGATCCTTATATTAAAATTCATTATCCATATTTTTGCAAGCGTCGGTAATGTTCTCAGAGGTTCATAAGAATGATATGAAAATACGACTTATTCATGGATCAGACAGCCTTTATCTTACCATATCGCGTTTTATACAATTTTTTAATCAATGTTCAAATAAACAACAAAAAGTATATTTCGCCTTAAAATTAATAATGCTATTGGAAATTGCGCTAATAGCCATTCAAAAAATGACGGAAAAACACATTTTTGAAAAATATCTATAATATTTTTTATGAGTCAAAAGAAAATGTAAAATACTTATAGAATCCGAGGATGTGATAAATTGTCTTCAAAGAAAAACTATAACTTAAGTGAGAGTCAGTAACTTGGCAAGTTTATTTAACTCAGCGACAAGATAAACTTGATATAGTTGAGACGATATCGGTTATGGCTTTACTGATAACTTAAATTAGGTTGTTTATTTTTGTACTTTAAGTTATAATCAGTAACTTGTTCTAAGTAAGATATAAGACGAAATATTAATTGTACAAATTACACAGGATATTGCCAGTTTCCAAAAATACAAATTATGTAAATTAACAAGTAAGGTATAAATCATTTCATTCTTAAGATCTCGTTCTTACTTAAAAAAATATAAGCAAAATTCAATTATTTTTATTGTCTTTTAAAACATTTACGAAGCTATCGCTTGGTGCAAAGCTTGAAAGGCGAAGTCAAATCGTCCGCAAAAGAAAACAAAAACATTTCAAAACTCAAACTCTACCCTCAGAGCGTCGAGTCAGCATCCCTTGCGATCCAATTTCAAATTTGAATTCGGAACTGCGAGCCGTCGCTTCCGGTGACGGAGGGAAAAAACAGCCTCCGTGTTTTCTGCCGTTTGCAATCTTTTATATTCAACCCACGTTGCCGATGTTGTTTTAATTTTTAATATGTCTAGTGGACTTAAAAAGGTTAATATCTAATACTACGAAGACTAGCTTTAAAAAATCTTCTAATAATAAACCGAACACTTTTAATCTAATCAGAATAGACAGATACAGCAATCCTATCTTAAAATAAAAATAATTTAATAATTACCTGTTGTAGGATAGCCGATATGTGACATATAAATGTCTTTACAAAAGGCATCCAGGTCGATTTCTTGCTTAAACCGGTAGTTGCCAAAAGTTCTTATTATTGATAACTTACTTACCTCTACCCTACTTTTAACCGACTTCAAAAAGGAGGAGGTTCTAAATTTGTACAAATGTTTTAACTGTTTGAATACAAGCAAATAATAGACGAGTTAACTTTTCACCTTGCATCTCCGATTGTGACAAAACCAAATATTGGAATTTATCCCATGCTGCGCATTACCATTCTTGTAACATATAAAGCTTAAAATAATATACTTAATAATGCGAATTACTTAGGTGTTTTAATTTATTTCTTTGTATCCTTATTTACCTTTTTATTGCCGTACACTAGAGAATAACTGGTACCTCATAATAAAGAATCCAATATTTCTATCCGCCATCTTAAAAAGAAAACCACTTCAAGTGTACTTCAATCCCAGTTCATACAAACTCGTAGTTTATACAGGGAGCAAAAAAGTTTCGATTGTCGCAAGTTTGCGTGGTCCGTTTTAATGATGCAACATTTGGTCATTTTCTTTTCTGTTTGCCTTTGACTCGGTCCAGTGACGTCTGGACAAAGGTCTTTTTCATTAGTCACTCTGTAACCACAATGGCCGTCCGTCGCATCTTAATAATGATCTACACTAGACTACAAAGTCCTATTCAAAATTCAACTTTAACTTTTTAAGCGTGCAAACTTGAAATTAGAAAAAAATTTCATGTCTCACCGTTGGAAAAACGGACTGAATTTTATATTTTAGACATCACAGAAAGTAATTTTACGATTCCACATAATGAAGTTGATGCAAATATTTTTCAAGTAAATTTTAATATTACATTTATTTCGACAATTGACACTACCACACTCAGAATCGCGATATGGACAATATCATAAATACAGTATTCATAACTTTGGCGAAGTTTTTAAAAAATATTGTATCGTAATACGGCTATTTTTTCATATTATCCTTAGACGATTCGGATTTCAAAAGATTTAAAAAAAAGTCATGAAGATTGTGTTTGCTTTTCTAAAAATAAATAAGACAGACCATAACTTGCGGTGTGGCGTTATTAAAATCTGTCCATAACTCCCGCGCGCCAATTATATCGCCGGCCGAGGCGTCACTTGTCTATAATGGTCTCTGTTCCCGCCTTTTTCGCTGTCAAAGTGCTTTTTTCGCAACAGAGCTGTGTAAAAATTCTCGATTTAGTTTTCTGCGTCTGTGACAAAAGCTTGGCTTTTGTATTCTAGGAATTTATTAAATGCTTTTTTTAGAAATTAACTGCAGTTAACTATCTTAAAAACTCGATATAATCGATAAACCATCTCTCATATATTCATCTTCATGTGAATGTACTTAATATTGGTTTATTTGTGCCTTCAGCTAAACCATAAACTATATTTCTATAAAAATATTTAATACGTGACTTCGCATTTTCTATTTGTATGTGCGTAGTTTATTTATCAATTGATCCATTCATACACCTGTGGTTTGCTAAACGACTTAGGTTCGTTGACACATAACGCCTAAAAGCATTAAGATTTGCCATTCAACCTTTTTAGATAGTTATTGTATTGTAACCAAAATATTGTACAAATGTGCCGGCTCGACCGAAGTGAAGACGCTTTTACATCTGTTTCGCCTAGTGATCGAGATGTCATAAACCAAATTTATTTCTCATCAGGTCTCTTCTTTAAAATTATCTGTGTGCATTCTTTTTTAAGCAAATCCTAGAATTCAGTATCAATGTGATATACCAAAATTCGTAATCTTCGATCGTTTATTTAGTAGAAACTGATTACGAATGAAATTGGGACTTTAAGCACAGTAAAGTAGTGGTTCAAGCTTTATATGTCAAAATAAAACAAAGCACTGTATTGTCAACTTCGGGGCCGCTATCGATCGTGGCAGACGTTCCTGAGCGCTGGATAGAATTTCGATGGGACCATTTAGTGTTGCCAACTATAAAATTTCCAATGCAAACTGTTTTGAAGCGCAGATAGATGCGGATTTTTTTTCGATTCAACTGGATTCTACCGCAAATTTTCAAGGAAGATTTCACAGATTCTGTAAAAAGAACCAATTTATATAACGTGTTTCAGGTAAAGAATCAAATGAAAGATGTAAAAAAACCTATTAACCGATGCGACGGTTTCTACTAACGAAGATGTCCCCCTCCCTTACAAAAATGTATTTGTAATTTTCAATAAGAACGCGGACATGTTAATGTCTCTCGATATAATATTACACGATAATGTGTATCTTTATGTGGCTACCTTGGTATGCATTATCGACATACCTTGTTTTATCTTGCTTGTCGCTTCCGGTCTTAATTCCGCCATGATAAGTAATTGAACTTCGTTAATTTCTTGAATAACAATCACGTAAATTATTAAGTAATCTGTTTTGATAGAAATTTTAAGAATACTGAAGTAAAATCTAATCGTTTTAATTTCATTTTTAATGGGTAAAAGGACTGATTTAATAACTACCTGATCTGCTAAAATTAATTCGGTCTTCAAAAAATATCACTTCGCATTTATTTATTAACATAATGCATATCAGAAATAAAAACAAAAAGCCTACAATAGGTATAGGTGAGCTCCGTATAGGCTAGATTTACTTCTTAAATATCTTAATTTACGGTGCGATAAGACATTGCAATGCCAAGGCACATACAGTGAAACATACAGATAGGTAGAAACCTTTAAAAACATCAAATTTCTTATGTCAATAATGGAGTTGGAGGAGATGGAGAGAGAGAGAGAGAGAATGGAGATGGAGTAAAATAGCATGACTAAAGTTTGTTCATCTTGATGGGGGTGTAAGGGCGACTGAACAATGTAGAGATCGGGCAGCGGTCTATTGTGTAAAACTTTGCACCGCGTCTGCCAACTCCGCACCCCCACAACAATGTTCATTATCCAATATATGAATATTTCTTTATCAAACTTCGATAGTAACAGGATAACTAAAACAAGCAACTATTAATTAAATAGCGATACAACTTGCTACCCATATGACACCCGTAGTTACGAATGTTCGCACTTTTCAAACTCTGCTACTGGGAGTGACATTCATTCTTAGAAAATATCTCACATACCCACGTAACGTTTACCAATTGGGCAAAAAGTTTACTTTATAAATCCTGCATAAGTTTTTCGAGTTTGTCGTGTTATTAAATATCTACGGAAATTCTGGAAGACTTGGATTAAAACATTGTCTCCGTCTTCCGAGAATGAGAAGGACGTTGAATGTTTTTATAAAAGTATGTCGCCAGTGGAAACCCAGTCGCATTACGACATTAAACTATTCAGTTTAAAAACACATCGATTACGTTACCTATAAAGTATCGATACATATAATTTTTGTCCATTAAGCAACGCGCCGCCCATACATCGGGCCTTATAAACGATTCCGTTGACGCAATCGTTTTTATAATGCTAACTGTAGACGATTCGCTTTCAACATTACAAGTAGCTCATAGCTTTCACGGGATGTGCGATTTTTTTTAATAGCAGGCAAAGGATTAAACATCTACATGATGATTACTACTTTTATAAAACAAGCTAGCAAATGCGACGTCACATTTTCGCAATAAACAAATGAACTGCAATAATGTTGCTCGTTTTTAGTAGATCTGTCTAGGGAGATTCAAGAATAAAGATAAGAAAAGGAAGATAGACTGTACTGCAGTACATTAAGAAGGCTAAACCCAAAAAAAAAAATTTTTTTTCTATTTGGACTAATAATTTAAAAAAGACAGTGGATTTTTTTAGATGCAGTAATATATCTGCATGATTTAAGACATTGAAAATGGCCCATGATCACACTGGAAACAGGTCACTAATAATTATGAATAACATGAAAAAACCCCTAAAGAAAAAAGTTTAAATAGATCTCAAAACCACATCTTGTATGAATGCACTAGATATTTTCATCAATAATTTTAGAAGACTCATCAAACATTGCTAAAGAGATAAACAATGTAAAGAATAATGAAAATCCTTCTGTTTCATGAATATAAACAGTAAACTACCCCCCAAGAGAAGTTAGTGCCTTCAATTACCTTATTGTGAATTTTCAGTGTTGAAATACCAGTACAAAAATATTTTCTTATAAGCATACTCTATACACACTTATTCCTATACATTAATATGTTTACACCCTAATAAATAATTATGTAATAATGATATTAAACAAAAAGACAGATTGAAGGCATTGTGGCATTTGCTATAAGTCAACCCCGGGGATGATCTGGGAAGCTTAGAGCTAAATTTAAGCTGAAACAAATATTTCAGCCTGAACAAGCTGTTAGTATAAAAGTAAATAATAATTATAGATTAATAATTAATAGAATAGAAATATCATTATCCAAATTTTTTTTCTGTACAAAATATAATATTGTTAAATGAGAAACTCATATGAAAAAAAAATGTTTTACAGCATTTTAATAAAATGGTCTGCACATTATATTTTATACCATTAATTGTTCAGAAAATAAAAATTTTACATCTCCGATTTTTTTTAAATATCGTTCTTTTCAAATGAACTTTAAATGAAACAAAACACGTAATAAACGTCGTGAGATATTAAACAAGTATTATTTGCAAACGAAAAAAAAACGCAACACTTTTTCGTTGACATTTCAAATATCATAAAAAAAGAAAGCTCAACGACTTCGAACCACGTGGAGCGCCAAGGTCGAATTTATGTTTTCAACTTGTCAAGCGCGGCGTGTGATAAATTAATTCCACGGGCTGTTATCGCCAGCTTGAAAACTCGATTCTCAACTTTACTGCGAACAACATAAGGTAAGCATTTCCTTGCGCATTCCCACCACGCATAGTCGCCAACCCAGGCAATATATCTTAGGCCGTGTACTGCCCGTGACAGTTCGTAAACAAACTGGAGCTACCGCAACAAAGAAAAACAATCCATTCCTTACAATAAATAGTGCATTTAATACACAACCGCACACAATACTGCTCCAAATTTACGCAGAAATCCTTTATCTTCATCTCTTTTTGTATCCAACATAGTTTTGTTATTATTCCATCATAGAATTATGTTCTGTACTTACCAGAGAAGCAACGAAGCACGAAATATATTGCAGAGTCATCTGTAATACATCTTGCACATATCGATCACAGTCTTGCAGTTCTCTTAAAAAACACTAAGTAAAAAAAGAGGTTAGCACCAAAAATCGAAGTCTCTCATGTATCGTCGATCACTTGTCACGAAATAATGTGCAGTTAACAATTGATTAACTACAAGCGTTACACTACGTGTAAGTAAATGTAATCAGTTCACTATGTGAATCACAATCAAAATAAAAATAGTCGAGCAGACGCTGCGTCGACGACCGCGCCACTGTCTGTCTGCCGTGCTGTCAATATTCGTCAAAACGAAAATGGCGACACCCTCGACAGAATACGATCAACGCCAGCCTGCTCTCTCGTCGCCTCTCCTTCTATCGCCTCCATTAGACAGGGACAGACAATCGACATGTTATCTTCAACCCGACCGGACTGATTTGTGATGTCACGCCCAGCGGCGTAACGTTTTGCGTAATTACATGTTCATGATAGTCTGTAAACTTGTTTTAATAACGTTAATTTACGATCGTTTCGTATGAGAGGTCGTCGCATGAAAGTGTCGGTCATATCATAGGTTAATTATAGTGTAATGCGCAATTTATTTAGGGTAATACGTCTCTGCGCATGTAGGCCCGTCCCACTACTCAATATCTGTCGTAAGAGCGCCTCCTACTTCTTATTTTACTCTCTATTTTTTTCATATGTTCTGACTCGACTGCATTAATTCAATGCTAGTATGCAGTCGCAATGCAGTTTGATTAATAATGAATCCACTCTAATAAGCTTTCCGTGGTCTGCCTTAAATACTATACAAAAGTCTGCTTTTAGCAGCTAAAACTTATTTGAAAATTTGTCACTTCTGAGCTTTTGAAACAGCCGTTGGTATCGTCCGTTTGAGGCTTTATTTTTATTGTGAGCATGTAAATCCCAGACTTTCTGAATTAATATCATACTATCTAGGATCAAGTCTACGTTTTAAGAAAATCTATCACGACTTCGAATTATTCAAGACCTATTTAGTCTTAATTAGGTCAATCAAAAGTTAATACTTACATAAATAAAATATATTCTAGAAAGTTATTTTTTAATCAATAAACTTGTTCTAACCCTTAGCCACGTTATATAATAGTGGAATTGCCTAAATCCTGTGTAAATTTATTTAAATAAGACACAAAACAATACTTAAAACATGTTAATTTTTAAATGGTGTAACAAAACGCGCGCGTTTCGTTCCATCAATTGTTACTGTCAATGTCAAAGTCAAACTTCAAAGAGCTAAAACTATACTCTTTGCTTTTCAATTATACTGCGAGGGTTTTAAAACCGGTTCCATTTTTTTAATTTCTAAGATTATCAATGCTAGATTTTATTTGGAAAAGAGTTATCGATTTGAGTGTAACTGTTTTTTACTAACATAATTATCGGCATTATTGTAAAATATTTCGGCAACAAAAACAAGCCCGACAATTTTTATAAATGACAACACTGATTTCAAATTTTGTTCGTTTCGTTTTGAATTCGAAACAAAGTTTTTGCAAGGTTCTTAAACTTGTGGTTAAATTTCGATTGGATTTTTTTTTGTAATTGAAGTAGTATAAGCAAAGGTTTTTGCAATTAATTCGTTAATATGACTGATAAAAGCCACAAGTCAAGACTTACATCTTACAAAAATGTTGCACAAGGAACAAATGTGAGTTTGCTTTTAAACACATGAGGTATTTTTTGTACGCATTTCCTTTCTCTGTTTATTCCAAACTTGTATTGAAATTATCCTAAAGATATGAGAGAAGATAAAATCAATTACTTTAAGGATATAGAACGTATGTCCAAACATATCTAAAGTTTTGGATTACGACAAAGCCTGCAGATTTAACTTGCACTAACTGCACTTGGTCTAAGTTAATTTCGGTACATAACTATCATTAAATGACATTAAAAACTTAAGTGTAAAAAGATATGCATTCTTTAGTCATTAATAGTACATAATTTTAAAGTACCCGCTTTATGATATTTTTATCAAACTATATGTTCTAGGGATATTTTACTAGTGTCTAGAACCTAGATACCTAGAGTCTATGTAGTCTAGAATGTTAAGTATTTCAGGAATTACGCCGAAAGAGAGCAGAACTTAGTGTCACCCTACGGAAGCAAGCTCGGGATGATCAACTCTTGAAGCGTAGAGCTCTCTCACCTGATGGCAGTGAAGATGTGCAGTCAGACACACCTATACCCACTCCGGAGGAGATTGTACAAGGTATTAGAAAATTCAAAGTACTCAGCTACTTGTGATTAAATACACTTTACCATGTAAGGCCCACCAACTTAATTGACTGGTTGATCGGATTATGGGTCTAACTAATTGTGGCAAGGCATGTAAAAACAAAATATATAAATAGGTAAACCGCACCTTACTGTATTATGCCAGTAAGTGGTGAACCATCACACATGGCACTACCCTAGTTTGGGCAACAGTCCCCTGCCCAAAGGGAAAATCAATAAAGGCATTATATATTTTTTTTAAATGCTTTATTCATGTATGTAATCAATAGATCGTACAGGATGTTGTCAGTGAAATAGACAAGCCTTTAACAAAGTAGACCACCTCTATATTCAATATCTTCTATGGCTGTTCCAGTGTGGCTTTATCCGCATGAAATTTCAAAATTCAAATGCACAAATGACAATTGCATCCTTGAGGTTGGCAGCAAATTTATGGTCTCTTTCCCACAATAGGACTTTTTTCCAAAATATTTACCTCCTAAGTGTAATGGCGTGAAAATATATAGCCTAAAGCGTGATGTAATTGTAGGGCTTTTTATTAAAAAAAAGATTTATTCAAAAATATGCTGTAATTACTAACATCTTAGGCAACAAAGAAGTGTGTGTTTACACTTTATTATAATAGTATAGATAAATTTCAATATAATTATGTACAGGTGGAACAACTCTTAAGAAATAAGTAGACTTAACTTGTAACATTATTCCTAGGTCTAAAATCAAGCAATGTAGCGGTGAAAGTAACATCAGCGCGGGCGGCGCGGCGCATCCTGTCCAAGGAGAAGAACCCACCGATCACTACCATGGTTAATGCTGGAGTTATCAAACCACTGGTCGAAGCTCTGGATAGAGATGACTGGTAAACTATTGACATTTAATTCACGTCACGTCCGTGTGGAATTAAAAAAAAACAAAAGTGAGAAGCCTATGTTTACTTCCAGACTATCCTCCACAATTATGCCAAATTTCATCAAGATCCATTCAGCTGTTTAGGCTACAAACTCTAACATACATCAATCCATCTAAACTTTCGCATTTATGATATTAGTAAGATTTAGTAAAGTACCAAGTTATTTTGGTAGCTATAATATATAACTGTGTAAAAATTTGCTTGTGGTTCCAGTATAGTATATAAGTAAGTGATGTTTTGGCTTATCAAAATTAATGTTTACTAAAAAACGTGACTCCAACAGTAAAATGTTAAACAGTTTAATGATGAATGGAAGGAAACATGAATAAATAAATATAATCCGATAATAATAATGAAGTAACAGCCCGTGTCAAGGTTCCTGAGGAGCCCTTGAGTTTAGTTACTCATAAACGAGATTTATGCTAAGCGCCATCTGAGCTCAGGCACTTCAAGCCAGGTGAAGCTGTAAATGTCTTTTCAAGGCAAATTATATAAAAATACAATTTCCTCAAAGGCCGGCAACGCATCTGTAGTTCCTCTGGTGTTGCGGATGTCCATAGGCGTCGTTGACCTTTTTGTTCCCGTTGCTAGTTTGCCCCCTTCTCATATAAAAAAAACTGGCAATTCAGTCTCAAAAAAGATAGATTTCTTAAACTAATCAACTAAATTTTCGTTCACAACTTTGTCTAGTTCAAAACTACAGACTAATTTAGTAGCTTAACTACTGGTCTATTACATTTCTAATTACCCCTTTCACAGTCAAGATTTGCAGTTTGAAGCGGCCTGGGCACTCACCAACATTGCATCAGGCACTCACGAGCAGACTATGGCTGTGGTTGATGTAAGTACATAGTTCTAGAATATTCTATATCATAGCAAAGTAGTTACCAGCCACATGAATTTGTCAAATGACTGGATCGTGCATAGATATCCAAAATTACATGTTTTTTTTTTTACAAAAAAGCGGGTAAACGAGTGGCGTGAACACCAAGGTGGTCAACGACGCCTGTGTGTTTTGTTAATGTGTTGTTTATCTTCAATCTATAGATGCACAGGAAGGTATTTCCTTCTATGCTTCCCTTCCTCTGACAAATCCATTTCCCCTTTTCTTTCCTTATAGAAGGTCTGAGTAGAGTCATTGTTATTTTCTTTTCTTAATCTATTTCAAGTTTTATTCTTTACTTCACTATTGAGGTGATTTGTAAAGATTTGGTATTTGAAAGGTTTTTGGTTGTTTTAATTCCCTTAAATGATGTATTTATAAATCAGTCTATTCTTCCATACCCAATAAAAATAGTCTATTTTGAAAGAATCTTTTTTTTCTATGTTTTTCCCTTAATTGTGCATTTAATAATTAAAAAATTACAATATGAAGGGTTAAAAATTTGTTGTAATTATTCCCAGGGTGGTGCGATCCCTAAATTAGTAGGCTTGCTAGCGCGGGGGGGCACTGTGGGCGAGCAGAGCGCGTGGGCGCTGGGCAACATCGCGGGCGACGGCGCCGCCACGCGCGACCTCGTGCTGTCCGCCGGCGCGCTGCCCACCCTGCTGCCGCTCCTCAACCCCACCACTCCGCCCTCGCAGCTCAGGACTGCCGTCTGGACTTACAGTAACTTCTGCAGGTACAAATAAGTACAGGGAAAAGTACAGTTGTGGAAATCTGCGGTGTGCTACCTATAGAAATTTCCTCTTGTTGCTTGCAAACGGCAAACTTTGCGTTTTATTTTACCATTTACCATTTTACCAATTGGTAATAGTGAGATGTGCAAATAAAGGGATAATAATTTAAAGATTGTATTACTTAAGTTTTTTCGTGCTAATTTAAAAGCTACCTTCTATTGGTTATTGTAATAAATCATCTCAATGTGTACAAAATGTTGAAATTACTCATTTTTACGAGGAAACACGGTCAGATTCAACAATTGTTCCAACCAAACCGTTAAAAATTGAAATTTGTTCCAGAAATAAGAATCCATTGGTAAAGTTTGAGTATGTTGCTCCAGCACTCACATACATGTCGAATCTTCTAGAAATATCGGATCAAGATGTACTCGGTAAGTATTTTAACATGATGGTTTCAAACACAACAAATGTTATTTTGTTGCCATGATATTGTTTTGAGTTGTTTCGGAGATACAGAGAAATACGTCTATCTATCCAGTCGGTGGCTCAGTGGTTTAAGCACTTGACTTGTAATCTACAGGTCTTGGGTTCGAATCCCGCCGCCATGTACCAATGTGATTTTCGATTTTTCGAATTTTCATATGTACATAATTTACCCGACGTTCTTACGGTGAAGGAAAACATCGTGATGCAACCTGCACATATCCGCGAAGAAATTCAAAGATATGTGTGAAGTCAACCAACCCGCACTTGGCCAGCGTGGTTGACTATGGCCTAGTCACCCTAACATTAGGGTAGGCTCCGAGCCCCTCGGTGGGGACATATAGTGAGCTGGTGATGATGATGGTGATGATCCAACCATTCAAACTGTTATTTCTTACTAATATTAAAGTTTATATGGCTGGATGGATACAGTACAGGCTGAACGGAACCATGAAATTTGATATAAAAAAAGACCATAGACTGGAAGAACACAGACTACTTTTGTTATTTTTAATTCTTTACCATTGGCGGCAGCTTACATTATATAGTACGAAGTATGATTGTCTACGGTATACACTACATATGTCGAATTCTTTCTTTGACGGATGATAGAGTGCTTTGGAGGACGAAAACCCGGTGCGCCGACCCTACGGGAGTAGGATAAGTCATTGGAGATGATGATGATGAATTGTTTCTTTTGTTAAGAATTTCGATACTTTAGCCACTGATTGTATAACTAGCGGACGCGTGCTGGGCGCTGTCGTACCTAACGGACGGGCCCAACGAGCGCATCGAGGCGGTGCAGAGCACGCCGCAGCTGCTGGCGCGCCCAGCACGCCTCGCCCGCCGTGCGCACGCCCGCCCTGCGCGCGCTCGGCAACATGCTCACCGGCTCCGACGAACAGGTACTTACCAAAATAAGGAATTTTCATGTTTTTTTTTTTAAATATTCTACTTGTTATAAAATAACCAGAAAAATTGACTCGATAATATTCAACTATTGAGCTAAAATAATAAAATAAAATTACAACCATTTTCGTGCGACTAAAAATAAGCCATAGTAGATGCCACTTGCTTCGACCAATAGCTTTGCGTTTTAGAACTTAGCGAGGGAATTAAAAAAAAAGACACCTTTTAATGATTGATTTTCGCCACTAAATCACTAAATCACACCAAAATATTAAAAAATATCTTTACAGGTATTTTTTATAGTAATAAAGAATGCTTAATCAAAGTTTGGTCCAATTTGGCGTCATATGCATATTGCCTATTGTATTAATAAGAAGGGAATTACACAATGTACAAGGCTGTTTCATACGTAAGGAATGGTCTGTCGAGATATGAGCATATCACCTGCAACGCATCTGCTGTTCTGGTATTGCAGACAACCATGGGCGTCGATGAACATCTCGGTTTTACCGCTGCTTACCTACCCCCTTTGTTATAAAAAAATATGAAGTGAAAAGATTTGTATGCATTGACATATATCAAAAACTACTGGGCCGATTTCAAAAATACTTTCATAGATAAAAAACACGTTATCACTGATTCATTTTTACGCGGACGAAGTCGCAAGCAACAGTTAGTCTCGTATAAAAAAGGGTACATCGCGTATTTCCGCACCTGTACATACAGTATTTAGGGTAGTGGTACTAACCAGACCTCCCCGCAGACGGACCGCTGCCTGGACGCGGGCGCGCTGGACTACTTGGCCGGGCTGCTGCGCTGCGGGAAGCCCTCGCTGATGAAGGAGGCGGCCTGGGCCGTCAGCAACGTGCTGGCCGGCACCCAGCAGCAGATCCAGCGCGCCGTCGACAAGGGCATCCTCTCACACCTCATGCACGTCCTCTCCTGTGATGATGTCAAGTGAGTATACCTTTAGAGCCCTTTAGTCCCCTTTTCTAATAAGAAATGAATGAAAAGGGAACATGGATTTGACGATTTAGGAGACGCATAGGAAATATTCTAATTATGTGTGTTTACTCCTCCTTCGATTAAGTATAGGCAATGCATCTGCGATTGCGAATGTCTTTGAGCAGCGGTTGTTTCGCCATTAAGGCGATATCAGGTGGCCGCTTGCTCGTTTGCTACCTTATAATATAAAAACAACAAAATCGGTCTCCCCTACCCCATAATAACGGCTGAAGACTGATAATAGAAGTATTACTATGGCGAACCTCAAAAATATTCCGAAAACATATAAATTTTTTGGACTTTTTAGCATAGACTGCTGCAATCTCGATGAAAGGCAGCCGTAGAAGATAATCTGGGAGAACAGATTACTTTTTTTTTCATTCCACGCAGATTTGTACTAGTTTTTTGTATAAATGTATAGATGTCAGAAGGAGGCGGCGTGGGCGGTGACGAATCTGTGCCTGGGGGGTTCCCCTGCGCAGCTGGACGCGCTGGTGGGTGTGGGCTTCCTGGAGCCGTTCTGCGCGCTGCTGGCTTCACCAGACCAGCGCGCTGTCACTGTCGTGCTGGACGGACTTACGCACTTCTTACAGGTACTTAGTAATATTATAAAGAGGAAAGATTTGTATTTGTGTATGTATTGAAATAACTCAAAAACTAATGGACAGATTTCAGAAATTCCAAACTTTTAATGCTATGTTATCGCTGAGTAACATAGGCTATGTTTTTACAATTTTTAATTACACGCGTACGAAGTCGCGGGCGACTACTTTATTTATAACTAGCTGTTCTCATGCGACTTCATCCGCATAGAATTACAAATATTTCATTTTATTGTTCACATTTGAAAAATTATCAATTGCAAATGTGAAAATGACCTTGCTTCCTTGATGTTGGCAGCAACTTATGGTCTCTTTCCTACATTAGAGTTTTTACCCAAAATATTTACCCCCTAAGTTTAATCGCGTGGAAATATATAGCCTAAAGCGTGACGTAAGTGTAGGGCTTTTTATTAAATAAGGAATTATTCAAAAATATGCTGTAATTGCTGACATCTTAGACAACAAAGAATTGTGTGTTTACGCTTTATTATAGTATAGGAGTACAATTAGGCTTTTAGAAACGTTTTAAAAAAACTATTTACTTTTTTAGGCTTGTAGAGTTTTTTATTTGAATCTTCCGTGATATACATATTTTGGTTGTTTTTTTTAAATTTCCGACTCTACGGAGGGTGGCGCTGCCAGCCTTTGTTGATATATGAAAAATATATAATGATTACTAGCAATAATTACTAATAATTATATATTAGTTAACAAACTGTATTATCTGTAGACTGCGGCCAAGTTCGGTCAGATAGAGCGACTCTGCCTGCAGCTGGAAGAGATCGGAGCATTAGATCGTATCGAGGCGTTGCAAGAACATGAAAACGAACAGGTATTTGACTATAATATAAAAAAAATGTGCACATTATTATTTTACATTTACATACATTTACGTGCACATTATTACCTTATGTTAATGAGAGCGTCGGTGGCTCAGAGGTTTATGCACTTGACTTGTAATCTTGTAGTCTTGGGTGCGAATCCCGCCATCTACCAATGTGATTTTCTAATTTAAATGTACATAATATACCCGACGTTTTTACGGTGAAGGAAAACATCGTGATGCCTGCACATATCGGTGAAGAAATTCAAAAATATGTTTAAAATCAACCCGCACTTGGCCAGCGTGGTTGACTATGGCCTAGTCACCCTAACTCAGGGCAGGCTCCGAGCCCCTTAGTGTGGATATATAGTGAGCTGGTGATGATGATGAACTTTGCGTTTAAATAATCTCTAAAAAAGTAGGGTCGATTTCACAGGACTATGAGAATACACATTGAAGTAGCTAACTTGCATACCAGTTACTGTCATATGTTAATGTGCAAGTTAGTGTTCTCTAGCTAGCACATATTATTTTGTGACAGCTATGTGCATTTAAGTTGGACTTCTTAGAGTTTCGAACTTTTAGAGAAGGTTTACATATAATTTTGCTGATATTTTACTGACATGTGTAAACGAACATACCAGTAACTGGTATGCAAGTGAAGCTTCCTCAGGCTTTGTTTCATATGACCTTTTACAATTTTCTTTAATAATATGTTTGCATATTTCAGATATTCAAGAAATGCTGCTTCATCCTGGACAACTACTTCATGGACCAGGAGGACCAGGTGGCACAGCCCCAACAGACGGATGAGGAGTTCCAATTCGGTTCCGGGGCTGATAATCGCAATTTCAACTTTTAAATAGTAAGAAATAATAGTAAATGTAATTAAAATCAAATTAAGAAAGTAAAATAAGATTGCATGTGAAAAAACTATAAAAATTTAGTAATTTGAGAATCTACTTTTTGTAATCCGTGAAAATAGAATATCACTATAAATTACTTTGGATTTGTAATCTAACAGTCTTAGAAATAGATGCCTTGTAAAGTTTAACGATTCCTTTAAACTATTCAAACGAAGCATAAAGAAAATTTGTACTAATATTTGCTTATACTCATTTAATTCCTAAATATTTCCTAACTTTATATCGTGTTTATTTGTAAGGCTGTAGCATTTATGTAAAATCTTAAGTAATAAATATTATAGACAATATGTATATCTAATGCTGTTTTACAATAGGCTTGTAATTTAGTTGAGTACCGTATTAAGCTTAAAACTGATCTGATTAACTAATTCTCTTCAGACAAGTTACTAAATTACTTACTCTACTTAATACTAGACTATTGTAAGCTATAAGGAAATCACTTAGTAACCTTTAAACACTAAGTATTCAATGTATTTCACGGGAGGCCTAATTTTATCATTTTTCTTTCCACCTTTGCAAGGTTGAGAAGAGAAAGTGAATTTTTTGAAGTACACAGGAAGGGGAAATATTCTATCTTTAAGTTCCCTCTGTCATGTAGGCGTTTTATATAGATTTTTATTAATAAGTTTACATGTTTACACTTTTTAACCCTTAATCAATTTTTGGGTAGTTATTTTCCTCTTGAGAGTAATGTACAATTTCTTATTTCTTTATCGGGAACTCTTAAATTAGTATGAATCTCAGGATTTACTTTAACCAATTTTTTCGAGCACAAAACCCATTTCAATAGAAACTATCACCAGTTAAAAATGATCTTGAAAAAACCCCTTGTTTTGGTTAAAACCTGTTTTTACGTAATATTAAATAGCCAGGGTTTGAAATTGTTATAAGATTTTGTTTGAAATCATTGTTTTAAATGTCTATTTGCTGCCTTCGACTGATTTAGAAGCTGGTCTTACATGTGATATTAAAATTCCTTTATTGTGTTAATGTTTTAGATGTAAATTTTTGATATTAAATGATTTAATAAAATTGGTTGTTTTTTTTATTTCTATCTTATTACTTCTGAGGGGATTAGAGCCCACCCCAAGGGTGACTAAGACCATAGTCAACCAAGCTGGCATACTGTGGATTGGTTAACATTTCTTTGATTTTCTTTGCTGATATGTGCAGATATCATTGTTTTCCTTCACCGTTACAATGTCGGATTATGTACAAGTGAAATTCTAAAATCACTTGGAATATGACAGTGTTCGAACCTGATTCCTGTAGATTACAAGTGCTTAAACTCCTGAGCTACAGATCTCTATGTATTTCAATAAGAACTCAATGTAATTTTCAAAAATATTGCAACACTGGTCATTTACAAACATTATTTGATAAAAAAAACATGTTTTTTACTATTTTCTATTGCTCATGTATCCTAAAAATAATTTGTCCTATCCAGAATATATAAAAGTACTGATTATTTCGATCTATAGCAGTTAGATTTTCCAGATTTTTCGTAATCCGACGTATCAGGAACCTTGTCCTCCCAGTCGTCCTCTAGTGCCGATTGGTCAACGTCGCCGATTACATATTTCTTATTTTCTATAAATAGGGAAACATTTTACTAATATAAATGTGAAAGCTTAGATGGATGTTAGATTTCATGGCGTAAACTGCTGAACGAATCTCGATGAAATTTGGCATACACATGAAAAATCTTTAAGAACACAGGCTACTTACTATTGTTTTTTTTTTAATTCCACATGGACAGAGGGTAATATTTTTTTTCTCGAAAACACGTGTATGAATTGCAAATTCAAGATACTGCATGTGTGACAGTAGTAGCAAACTTCTAAACAAATGGGAAATAATGTTTTCCCACATAGGATATGTTTAGACTGACTAGAGCAGATAAATATCTAAACTCCGGTAGATTATTTAATCTGCAGTGAAATCACTTGACATTGTAGATATGCAAACCACAAGCCACCAGAAATATCAAATAAAAAATTTCAATAAATGTTTTATGGTCATAATTTGAAATTTTAAAGATACTTACTTTTAACTTCTACAAATTCCGCCAATTCTCGATCATCCAGAATCAGATCTATGTCATCTATATCTTCTGTCGTCATTTTATTCATCGGAATAATCTAATTTGATTTTTTTCTACTTTTTAATTTTTAATTAATCCATTTTGTAAGGTGTTGGACGGTTACTTTCCCCCGTCCGGGGCTCTGGAGGTGTGGGG
>NW_013528081.1:0-1244 GCF_000836215.1 Papilio polytes | reverse complement strand
CATTACTGACATTTAGTTTTATAATAATGTACTCTGATTAACCCCTACAGGTGCTAAGAACTTACTATCTTAACCCTTAATTTGATAGTGTCCAGTGTGACGAAAAATCTAATCAATTTTTTTAGCTTTTTTCCTGGATATAAAATAATTATATCCAAAAATGTCAATTTGTTAAAAAAAAATGTGTTTTTGTTACAAAAAACTCCGTCGAATTACCCTTAATTACAAGACTAAAAATGTATATCAAAGAGTAATAGAGTAGTTATAATAATTCTTGATACTTGTATTATTTTTAAAAACTTCCTTCAACTGAACGAATTATTAACCAGGGGCAGTACGGAGCCCGTGCATTGTCTCTCCGTTTACTACAACGAGTTGATATCTGGAACAACCAACAATCGTATCGGAGTTCATACGTCGTTGGACCAAGACGCCTCATTCTCCTCCACCAAACTGCGCTCCGACACATTCAAAGGAGTTCTGACGTGTATGTCAGTGTTGCCATTAAACAGACTCCTACTACTAGGTAGCGATAATGGAAATATTAGTTTACTTTGCTGATGGTTAAAAAAAAACTTTTTTTTAAATTAAAAGTATCAACTCGAGCCGGTCTCGTTTTGTCACGTCAATATTTTTATGTAATGAATGATTTCATTCAGCGTTTTTTAAGCATTTGCTTAAAAAACGCTTTTATATGGAAATTTCTAGAAACCTGAGCATAGATTAATTTTATATTGAAAATGCAATTAATTTTTTTAAAGATACTTGACAATGACATTCATATTTTTTTAAAGTTTGTTATAAAGTAAATCACCCTTTTTATTTTACAATATTATTTTTAGAATAATTGATAATTTAGAAAAAAAATATGTAATACTCTTATGGTGTAAGTGCATGGTTCGAATTTAGGTTATTTAGGTTAGGTTTTTATTAGTAGAAGTGATAATCGATGAAAAAATTCTTTATATATATTTAATAATATATTAAAAGCCGTATTGATCCAGGAATATGTAAATATATTTCGCTTTATAATCCCTAGTCTTTACAGGAGTGTACCATATAAGTAGATTGTGATATTATTTAAGTACAGATAGATACCTTAGTTTTTATTAAAATAATTGAGAAAATAAAAATCAACAAAAACACGAATAAAAGGAAATAAACTAAGTAAAATTTAAGCTATGTATTTCTTTTTGTGGTTTTTTGACCGACTTCCCAAAAGAAGGAGGTATTCAATTCGTCGG
>NW_013528080.1:0-839 GCF_000836215.1 Papilio polytes | reverse complement strand
TTTCATTTCATTTCATTTCATTTCATTTCATTTCATTTCATTTCATCTTTGACACCAGACAATCAGTTTTATATTTTAATCTAACTAATATTATATTTTGAATACAATAGTTATTTTTAATTTTCTACGTTTTCACCTAAAAAGCTTCTGCCCGCGTCACCGTCCGCGTTAATTAAAAAACAATAACAAAAACAGTAAGTAGCCTATGTGTTCTTCCAAAATAAAATAATGCAACACTGTTGATAAAAAATATCAAACAAGCAATTAATCTGTTGCAGGTTTATCAACGCCATCTGTTGTTCAAATTATTGACTGATGTTTATTTTTGTATGTATTAAAATAACTCAAAAACTACTAGGCCGATTTCAAACATTCGCCAATAAATAGCTACGTTATCAGTGAGTAATATAGGCCACGTTTTTATTACTTTTTAAATTCACGAGGGCAAAGTTGCGAAGAAAAGACAGTAATTAATAGTTCAGAAACACTTACTTCCTTTTCTTTAGCGTAGTAGAGCGTGCGGCCGCGCAGCCGGAAGTAGCGGCGCTGCCAGCGCTGGAAGCTACGTGTCTGCTTCATCAGGTAGCCCTCCTTCACCACAGGCTGCAGACAACAAGCACAACTATAGATTCACATTAAAAAGGGAATACACATGCCAGTAACTGGCTTGTAGAGACTAAGAGAGATTGAGACTGACCAACGTTACTTTATGTAATTTGCCTTATCATCATAAACGTTTATCACATTTTTTTAGCATAATGTGATTAATCAAAATATGTTTAACATGCGCTTTTCGATAGTGAAAACCCAGCTTAAGTCAATTTTTTTTATAACAAAAG
>NW_013528079.1:0-820 GCF_000836215.1 Papilio polytes | reverse complement strand
TTGCATATATCTGCATTACTATCTTGAAAATCTATTAATCTCTTCATGAGTATTGGACGGCTTCACTGCCAATTTTTAAAGTAATTTAATTGTTACTTAAACTTTAATATAAAGATTTTAAAACATACCCTAGTGAAGAACAAAGGATTCAAAGTTTAGCATACAACGTACCATAAGATCAGTAATAGCGAGAATAATCTTCTTCTTGTGCATGGGATGTTTGATGGCGAGTTCCTTCTCTATAGTAGCGTGCGATGCGTTGGCGAGCACGCCGCGCGCGTCCTGTGCGCCGAGCCAGGCGCGCGCCGCCGCCACGTACACCTCCAGCCCCATGCCCTCCAGCCACTGGCACGTCGTCTCGCAGTCCCACTCGCGGATATCCGTTGTTTGTCTACATATTGTACAAAGAAAATTGGATTATCCCCAACCGTCACCCTGCTCTGTCCCCACGTGGGGACAGATGAGAATAAAATTTCATCCGTCCTTTTGGGATGAGACGGTTGGAGCTTATTTTTTTTCTTAACGGTTCCATCTATCGCATCATTAGTGGTAGTGGGACTAAAAAGTTGGACGGATGAAACTTTTGGGAATAATCAGAAAATAGATAGCTTTGACATCGCTCAATGTTAAGGCACTACTTAAAATCTCGGTCATATCATAAATACAAAAGTTGCGATGGATAGAGGTTAAAGTTTGTAGTAAACAGCCGAACGGATGTCGATGAAATTTGGCATAAATGTAGAGGATAGTGTGGAGGAACCCATAGTAAGCTTACTTTATTTTTAATTCCACGCGGAAGGAGTTGCGGGCAAAAGCTAAT
>NW_013528078.1:0-711 GCF_000836215.1 Papilio polytes | reverse complement strand
CCTCAACTTAATTGTCACTTGGCGGCGGGTTGAGAGAAGGGCTTGCAAAATTTTATTTAGGCGAGGAACTGGATCTACTTAACTTCACCGTACCAAGTAACGAGGTCTTTTAAAGTTACTCCGAATATTTAGGCACCTTTGGAGTACTGACAAATTTGTTTATGTTAATTTTCACGATTCGGGAACATTTTACCCTAAGTTAAAAATGGACGACCGACCAACGCATTCAAGTACGCGTTTATTAATTTTAATTTAACAGATTATGTAAAAGCTAAATACGGTACATATGTGATTTGGTTTCAAGCAAAGATGAAAGTAGTGAAAATGATGGAATAACTAAAGTATGGTTGGAAATATTTCTTTATTTCCAACCATCCGTTAGTCGGTCCGTACGGCCAGCTAAAATCCGAAACACGTGGATATCCTCGCTGATTTCAATCAACCGGTACTGATGGAATTTGTTTCGGATTTCCCTTCATAGGATCGGTGCGGGTACGTAATATAGTGGTATGTTACGCGTCACGTACGCAGCGAATGAACGCAGTAAATCATTATTGTCCCGTGTGTCGATGGCCTAATTAAATAAAGTATTGTTCAAACAAACCAATGATACGATGGAAAGGATACAAACCATGGTAGGACAGGTTGTTTTTAATGATGGGTATTTTTTTAGGATAAAACACGGATAATTGGGTTTAATAGGTAATGGTT
>NW_013528077.1:0-1893 GCF_000836215.1 Papilio polytes | reverse complement strand
GTGGCTAAGCATGATTGATGTGATTCTGTACCCGATACAGGCAAGCGGGTCAAGGGGAGCCTAGACTTACGCAAATTGACCCTCTTTGTACATAATATACCTTATTGTAAAGCGGTTTAAGTAACAATTACTTTGTAAATTGTTAATTGTAGAGCAACTACCGCCTATTGTGTATTGCTTCGCACAATTTGATCGGTTTTGATGTTGCGACAATTTCTTCATAATTCTATTCTATCAATCTTATTCATTTTTTTTTCTAATTCATTAATATGTTCTGTAAATTTTGTTTTTTTCATAAATTTCTGTAATATTTTTGACACTCTGTATTCTACAATTTCTTATTAAATTTTTGTCAACCCTATTATCTTGGACCACAATAAACACAAACGAGTGAATACATCAATTTTGTAAATGATGTAATGTGACATTTCGAACAATATCACTTGATTACTCTATATTACTGTTGAGTTTGTGCAAATTTGGTATCTATCAAAACAGAATTATGGTCAAAAATTGTACGGAGATGTTTTATGTTGCATTACGCTGTATTTTAATTTAGAAATTCCCGAAATTATTGTATCACTTACTTACTGTATTGGCCTTTACCCGTGACTGACTGCGTGGAATAAAAAAAATTGTAAGGAGCCTGTTTTTCCAAACTATGTTCTACATCTGTGCCAAATTTGTTAGAAATCCGTTATGATGTTGTCATTTATAATGTTAGTAAGTACTTGATGGGAAATAACTTACATAGGTTTTTTTTTTCATTTTTAGGTTGCGAAGTAAGTTCTTAATAAGGAAAATAAACAACTGCTAAAAAGTAATATGTATGTAATATGGTGAAATTTCGCATAGAAAATCTATACTATTATAATAAAGCGTATTCAAACACTTCTTTGTTGCCTAAGATGTCAGCAATTACAGCATGTTTTTGAATATTTTTTTTTTTTTAATAAAAAGCCCAATACTTAGGTCACGCCTTAGGCTATATATTTACACGCCATTAAACTTAGGGGGTAAATATTTTGGATGAAAACACTAATGTGGGAAAGAGACCATAAGGATTCCATAAGGATTCCACATCAAGGAAGCAACATTGCCATGTCATGTTATTTTGACATTTGCTATTGATAATTTGACAAATGACAATATTCATGTGGTTGAAGCCGCATGGGAACAGCTTGTATGTAATAAGGTGAAGTGTTTTCAATGTCAGATATTTTGACCTTGAGGACAATCATTCCCCTTTTATATAATGCTTTTAACCCATGGGAAATTACTTAAAGCTGTACTAATGCATAAATCCACTAATAACGTATAGCTTATAGCATTTTTAAAAGCCACAACACAGGTATTAATTCCTATACTTTTACAAAGAGAAAAAAAAAACACAGTTTTTATGTAAAACTAGCTGTTCCAGTGCGACTTCATCCGCATAAAATTATGAAAATTTTATTTTGTTGTTTACATTTGTCAAATTATCAATTGCAAATGTCAAAATGACATGAAATGATGACAACCTTGCGTTCTTGATGTTGGCAGCAACTTATGCTCTGTTTCCCACATTATGGTTTTTATCCAAAATATTCACCCCCTAAGTTTAATGGCTTAAAAATATATGCCTAAAGCGTGACGCAAGTGTAGGGCTTCTTACAAAAAAAAGAACTATTCAAAAATATGTTGTAATTGCTGACATCTTAGGCAACAAAGAAGTGTGTTTACGCTTTACTATAGTAGTATAGATAGTATAAATTGGTCAATTCCGAATCTATATCGGATACATCAAATTATAAACACTAAAATAATAACTCCGATTACCTCTACTTGCTGCGGTGTATATTTCACAAGCGGAGCGATTTCCGTCGCCTTGACCTGTCGACGGACGCTCCGCTA
>NW_013528076.1:0-1761 GCF_000836215.1 Papilio polytes | reverse complement strand
AGAATAATCGAGTAAACATTAAAAAACTAAATTAATGAATCCCACGAGAACCGTAACTTTTCCAGACTATGCTCTAAACCTGTGCCAAATTTCATAGAGATCCGTTCAGCCGCTTAGGCTACAAACGCTAACAAACATCCATCCATCCATCCATCCATCCATCCATCTATCCATCCATCCATCCATCTAAACTTTCGTATTTATAATGTTAGTAAGATTTTATTTACTGGCAATAAAAGTAACTCTACATGACTGTACGATTATTATACTAGTTGTTAAACCATTTAAGGCGTCTCTTTGTTAAACCATTTCCGTTTACTATAATCACACTAATATCATAAATGCGAAAGATTAGACGGATGTTTGTTTGTTTGTAGCCTAAACGACTGAACGGATTTCGATGAAATTTGGTATAGATGTAGAGATATCAAGAAGAACACATAGACTTTTGGTTTTTTAATACCACGCGGATGTAGTCGCGGGCGAAAGCTAATAAACTTATAAAGTTATTATCATACTGAAAAATAAGTTTAATTGCCTCTGAATGGCGTGCGATGAAATCAACGCACGAAATCATTTCGTTTTTCATTTCGTCACGAAGGGTTTCAATTCAATTAGGAGGAATAAAAAGTTTCGCAGCACTTTTATAGCGCTGTTTGAAATTTTTCGTGCAACGAAAATACTTTGAAACTACGGTTTTAGGGTGAGGTTACATTAAAGTAGAAAAGAAAATGTTTCGATTAGAATTATAACAATCTTGTTTGCGAATACGGGCTTTATAGTTGAGGATTTTTTTTTATAATATAAGGTGGCAAACGAGCAAACGGCCACCTGAATCCACCGAAATGGAAAGCGACCGCTGCCCATAAACATCCGCAATTGCAGATGTGTTGCCTGCCCTCACTTGCCGGAGGAGGAGACGCACATAAAGAGGACATTTCCCTTCCTATGCCTCCACCGTCAAATCCATTTTTCCTTCCTATACTTTCTTCTTAAGAAAAGGGTGGAAAGGGAAAGGGCCTAAAATTAGGCCTCCGGCACCACACTCATCAGACGAAACGCGGAATAGCTTCCACTTCACGCATGTCTTCTGTGTGGTCGTGGTATTGCACCGGGGGAGCCGACCCATTCGTGCGAAGATGTTAAAGCGGGCTTTACCACTGATAAAAATAGCAATTTGTAAATTATGTGTTATTTTATTATTAAAGACCACAACTTTTTGCATTTTGCTAACACTTTTGAGATGACAATTTATCAATACTAATATAATAAAGCGTAAACGCACACTTCTTTGTTGCCTAAGATGTCATCAATTACAGCATATTTTTGAATGATTCTTTTTTTTAATAAAAAGCCCTACACTTGCGTCACGCTTTAGGTTATATATTTTCACGCTATTAAACTTACGGGATAAATATTTTGGATAAAAACCCTAATGTGGGAAAGAGACCTTAAGTTGCTGCCAACATTAAGGAAGCAAGGTTATTGTGATATTTGCAATTGAGGATTTGACAAATGTAAACAATAAAATAATGTTTGTTTAAATTAATATTGACAATACAGTGTGTAATTCAAGGTATTTATCTAATAAACATTTTATAATTTATATTCTATTTTTACGAAATCAAGAATTTAATTACTGATTAAATTCACAAGAGTATTGTATTCGAGGCTTTTGTGATTCGACATTGAATACACGTCTGGTTGAAGAATGGCCTTTTTTTACTTTTTACTGAGGCATTTCGTAATCTTCCTGCACAT
>NW_013528075.1:0-842 GCF_000836215.1 Papilio polytes | reverse complement strand
AATGATCGAGTGAACATTAAAAAACTAAATTAATGAATCCCACGGGCACCGTAACTATTCCCCGGATAAAAAGTAGCCTATGTGTTCTTCCAGACTATGCTCTAAACCTGTGCCAAATTTCATAGAGATCCGTTCAGCCGCTTAGGCTACAAACGCTAACAAACATCCATCCATCCATCCATCTAAACTTTCACATTTATAATATTAGTAAGATTAGTAAGATTAGTAAGATAAGCTGTTACTTGCGACTTCGCCCGTGTGATTATTAAAGACTTTAAAAAAAAATATGTAGGTTATGTTACTTACGTATAAATTACCTTTCTAACGGTGAAAGAATTAAAAGAAAGAATTGAATACATACAATAATATAATATCTTTCCTCTTTATAATATTAGTAAGGATAAAAAAACTTTCGAGTTTCGATTCCCCTACAAAAATATTTTCGATCTTATGTAAAACTTAGTCATTTTAGTTAGTGTGTTATGAAGCCTTGGCAATTATACGGCGCTATCGTTTCCAAAAGCATACCACTTGCTGTTTATTCCATTTCTATCAAAACCTGAGCAAAGCTATCGAAAATGGGTATTCTTTGAAGATTAATGGCGTCGTGTTATTACCAAGGCTAAAGGTTATACATGACATCTAAAATGTTATGTAGGTGAACTGACTCGGCTGTTTTTTATATTTCATGGGCATGTCCCACCACTGGATAATAAAGGCTCAAACAGTTAGCTTTTATTTAAAAAAAAACATAAGGTAGCAAACGAGCAAGCGGCCTCCTGAATCTACCGAAATGGAAAGCGACCGCTGCCCATAAACATCCGCAACTGCAGCGCTGCCTA
>NW_013528074.1:0-556 GCF_000836215.1 Papilio polytes | reverse complement strand
AAAAAAAAAAAAAAAAAACAGATGTTCTTGTAGTAAAGGAAAATATATTTTTATGTACATAATTATTGTCATTGACGTATCTAGGGTTGACATTAAAGTATGACTTGAGTCAATGTGGACAACTTAGCTCCTTTAGGTTTAAGAAAAGTTAAAATCTGAAAGCACACAATAATTTAAATATTTTAAATTAGAATAAGCTTGTATAGCTTACGCGCCAATAGCCTAATGGTTTGGGGTAAGGAATACCGATCTTGAGGTCGAGGGTTCAAATCCCGCCATTCGACTATTGTCGTGAACCATATCCTAGCACAAGTCTAAAGCTTAGTTGCGGTTAAAGGAAATATTAGTAAATTATCAAAAATCTACTAATACTTTTATTAAAAAAGAAAAACAAAAAGAAATTTATTTTTAGCTTGGTAGGTTTGCGATGTTACATTTTTAATTTCAAGTTTTATTTTTAAGTTTTCAAATTTAAAAAGTCACGAATCCCTTTGCATTTAGTATCCCGCCATCGGCCATCAGTGTCGCTATAATCTTAGTGCCGACGTAATTGGCG
>NW_013528073.1:0-522 GCF_000836215.1 Papilio polytes | reverse complement strand
TGCGCCGACCCTACGGGAGTAGGATAAGGCAGGGGAGATGATGATATATTTTTATATACGTGCCAGTCTGTCATTACGTACTCTACAAAGCCCGAAACCTTTGGCGTAACAGTCCCTTGTGGAAAATGTAAAAAATTGCAACCGCAAAACAACACACTCTAACTACAAATATGAACTTTATTGCATTCAAATAAAGAACAAAATCGACTAACTGAAAAGCCAGAAAATGTAGTTTAAATCAAATTTTCGATTAAAAGCTTTGTCACCTACACAATAAAGATCATAATTGCTTGACTTTTGACACGTCGAATTCGATGTATATTGTACAATGTACAACACTAGTTCGGGATTCTATTTAATCGATGTTATACTATTATAGACTCTATCATATAGTGGGAAGGGTGAAAATTGCTTGTTAAAATATCGAATGTGTTGTAAATTCGATAGTGGATACAAAAGGTGTACAATAGCGTGTTCTTTTTTGACCGACTTCCCAAAAGAAGGAGGTATTCAATTCGTCGG
>NW_013528072.1:0-2695 GCF_000836215.1 Papilio polytes | reverse complement strand
GTTTGTTTGTAATTATAAGAGATCATGATTTCTTACAAAAGATGGGAAGGGAAAGTGTAGGTGGGGATGCATAGAAGGGGAAATATTGGTCTGTCTCTCTCCATTGGTTAAAAGATATGGGTTTACGGATCAGGTCAGTGATCACTTCGCTATTTCAGCGAATTTAAGTGTCGGCTCGCTTGTTTGCCACTATATCATCGATTAAATAGAAAATTGGTTATTTCGAATTTTCCGGCATATTTTACTATTACCAAAAAAAGCCTACTGTTAATAATATTTTCATTAAAAAATTTAAATGCTTGTCTTTTAAAAATGTACATTTTAAATTCCATTTTTCTATTTAACTGACAATATATTAAAAACTTGGTACTTTAGTGAGATATATTTTGTTTGGCACTTACTAAAAGTACATTCCAGATTGAGAAGATCCGAGCGAAGGCAGAAGTAGATGTGATAGGAGAGAAGGTGGGGGAGTGGGGCGTGGGGGAGGGCGAGTGGACAGACGAGCAGAGAGACAGGAAGCCCACGGAATTTGAGAAGGAAAATCCCAACATACTGATGTTAGACAAGGACGGACGCTTCCAGAACATGTGAATGTGCTCTTATCACCCTCACTGTAGCTAATTGAGCACTAAGTGACCTTTAGTAGGAAATCGGCAAATATCTAATACATTTTAGTGTGACAATTATGCGGTACTCATAGATGTGGGTTTTTTTGTTAATAATAATAAATTGAAAAAAAAATAAAAACCGCAATATTACAGTAATAAAGTTGATTAAAAAGTGATTTGTGATTAAAAAAGAACACATTCCATGTTTATTCATATTTACATATAACTTGTGGGCTAGGCTAGTTTTAGATTTGTTTGCTAATTGTGAATGTACTATTTACTGGATTTTCATAACTCGTAATACATAGATCTCGTCACCAAATAGTGTGTTTAGTGTTTATAGTTTGTAAGCGGCAACACTAATTTTTAAATGTCTCTCAATTTTCTTCTAAATTTTGAGTAGCCTTCGGTTAATAATAAAGATTATTTTATTGGAAGACTTCTTATTACAGTAGAGCCTTGATAACTTAAAAACCTTTTATAACTTCAAAAAATAATATGATCCCTTATTATCAGAGCCCCAAAACTTCTGCAACATAGACCCTTGATAACTTAAAACCTCTATAACTTAAAATATTTTGTGTTTCCCTTGGACTTTAAGTTATCGAGGTTCTTCTGTATGGGTTAAATAAATTTAGGTTTTCGTGAGTTTTTTTCTAGACAGTATGAAATCGTATTTTTAAACCTTTATATGTTTACTATAAAATACACTAAACTGTAATACTTGAAAATACACAATAGTGTAACAATTTGGGGTCTTGTCCACTGGCTTTGTAAGTTAAAGTACTCAATAAACTGCTTTAATGAGTAAATTTATTTATTTATTTTTTCCACATATTACCTTATAATGTTATTTATTATATCGTCGGTAACACAGGGGTTTACCCCTTAAGAGCATTTTTTTTTAATTATGAAATTATCATTTCGGTATGTTTTATTTATATTTTGAGTCACAGATCAAGGGAAAATTAAATTTAAAAAAAATCCTGGTTTTATTAAAACTATACTTTTGTTTGTAGACTTTTGGCAAGGGTTGGCTTTAAGGTTTAAACACTTGACTGGTAATCTGTGTTGGGTTCGAATCCCGTCGTGTACCACTGAGATTTTCGATTTTTATATGCACAACTTACCCCGACGATCTTACGGTGAAAGAAAACATCGTTATGTCTGCATATATTGGCAAAGAAATTCAAAAACGTGTGAAGTCAACCTGACTGCAGGTTGACTTCGTGCCAGCGTGGTTGACTATGGCATAGTGACACTTTACGAGTAGGTTTCAAGCCCTTTAGTGAGGTGAGGATAATTATAGCTGTCCGCGTTGAATTAAAAGTAAGCAGTTTATGTTGTCTTCCAGACTACTCTCTACATCTGTACCAAATTTCATTGTGAATTATTGAGCACATAAATACATAAACTCTAGCAAACATCCATAATAATAATAATAATAATTTTTATATCATATGTTTTATTTTGTTATTTTTTTAAGAAAATCATGTGAAATATATTATATATAAAAATAAGAAAATAAAGATATGAGATAATAATAATAATAATAAATTCGTTTATTTGAAAAATAAATACAAAAGTTTTAAACAGTTGTTGGAGCATCCTTTTAAGTATAAAATACCCGTGACAGGATACTCCGTTCTTCCATAACATAAATTACACTTAATAATTTAAACAACACTTCAATCATACAATTAAACAATTTAGTAAAAATATATTAACAAATCATGTGGGTAGAAGTGTTCAGTGGTTCAGTGAGTCATTATAGGTGTTCGCTTTGAATGTACGAAAATAAGGACCAGTTCACACTGTGTGCAATAAATGTTAATTTAAATATATTTTTATTTTAATTTTATGTGTACTATATGCACGGGCGTTATTAATGTGTATTTGTATGCATGAGTGAGTATGTATATGCGTGTGTGTGTATGTATGTGTGTGTGTGTGTGTGGATGAATGTGTATTTGTTTGAGGATAAATATATTGAGTGAGTTATTTTTATATGTCGTGTGTTTGTGTTGTATTATGTGTTAATTATATGTATAGTTATTATTGAAGTATAGTTAGTAAATTTTCTA
>NW_013528071.1:0-1818 GCF_000836215.1 Papilio polytes | reverse complement strand
TAACTTTTATTAAATCGCCAAGCTAACAGGAAATTTAAGATAAAATGTAATGTTTAGAATTTAAAAGCAAATTATATTTAATTCTGAAAATTTGAAGGTTGGTCACAAAGTAAGATACAATTTCGTAATTATTTACAAAATTAACTAAAACACGGGCCGAATCTTAAAAGTAAAAGGTTAAGCAAATAATTTTGCAGGTTACAAAAATACTCTCCCCACTTTTATATTTCGAGAAAGGTCAGCAAAGGGCTTATAAAAACCAATGCTATTTTAAGCATCAAAACGTATATCGTTTTAGACTCTTTGTAGGAAAACTACCAGCTTGAAACGTGGCTCACTTTGAAAGAGATTGGAATTTCAAATGAATGGAACATTTCTTTCTTAGCTAAATTAAATATTTTTAGACTACCGCGCTACAATTATTATATCGGTAAACGAATTATTACATTGTTATTCAACTGCTAAATCGCATTATTTAATATACATTTACTAAAATAACTATATAACTAAACTTGGTACTATATAATATGGCATTAAATATTTATTTGAAAATAGTAATTAAGAAATAAATCTTGCCTTCATCGAGGTAAAGTTTCGTCTAGAGAGCATATTGCGGTGCCGAAGTAACAATCAACAAACTTACAAAATGATCAACTCAGAGTGTTACCGGCACTTCGCGGAAACTTTCTACAAACTGAGTACTAAGTACGAACATTGCAATCTTAATGTTGTAATGATAAAGCGGTCGTAATTAATTACACCGTCATATAATTATAACTCTGTACACTGCACGGGTAACACTAATTTCTGATATTGAAACTAGCTGTTCCCATTTAAAATCATATATTATAAAATCAATTGCAAATGTCAAAATGACATGCCATGACATGACGACAAAGTATGACAACCTTGTTTTCTTAATGTTGGCAGCAACTTATGGACTCTTTCCTACATTAGGGTTTTTATTCAAAATATTTATCCCCCTAAGTTTAATGGCGTGAATATATATAGCCTAAAGCGTGACGTAAGTGTAGGGCTTTTTATTTAAAAAAGAATTGTTCAAAAATATGGTGTAATTACTGACATCTTAGGCAACAAAGAAGTGTGTGTTTACGCTTTATTATAATAGTATAGATCAATATGGAGGTACTAGTTATGGTTTAAGAATCTTTATTTACCTCTATTAATAAAAAGAACAATTCACTTACTTAACTAATGCTAAAGATAACATTTATAAAAGTAAGTTTTTAAAAGTAGGTCGCAATACCTTATTAAGTAATACCTACTTGTAACTCTAATTATGCATGTATTTTTGAATTGCTACTGAATTTTTGGCTGTAACTTTTTCCGTCATCTACATTCATAAACTTGCGAAAATTTACGTTACTTCCAAATCAAGAAAGTTTTAATTTTACTCCAAAAGTAAAGTTTCAACACTTAGAATTCAAATTTTCTTGGGATAAATTTTGCATAGTTTATGCAGCTTTATCTTGCGTGTCTCAATCTTTTTATTATTTCTAACTTTAACTATGATAAAATGTACTTTATTAATGTGAAAAAATATTTCGTAACAAGTATATTTGAAATCATAAAAGCAAACGAAATGTTTTCAAAGTTGCCTTCAGAGTCGCAGCTTCCGTCGGATGTTGAACATGTTCCGACAGCGTAATTCTTACATGCAACATAAAGACATCTTCAACGTACATATGTGTTTCAAAACTCTATAGCTAATATATTTCTTGAAAAAATATGTGTATTTGATTTTATGAAATAATTGAAATACAACCTTATTTTATTAACTTTTGACATTGCAACCAG
>NW_013528070.1:0-1191 GCF_000836215.1 Papilio polytes | reverse complement strand
TTTGCCACTTTATGTTATAAAAAAAAAAAAGTTCTTGTTAAGTCTCCTTAACTTCGAAGATGTCCTTACATTGGCGTGTCACTATTTTAAGACTTACCGTCTGAACTTCAGTGCTGGTAGACAGTGCGGTTGTTAGTGGTTGTCTTGTGCAAACTGTGATTAATCTGAAACAATATATGTAACTTTAAATCCGAGAAAACGTATATTTAAATAAAATAACCTTTAAAATGTTGTAATGCGTTGAGATAACTAGATATAATCAAATACTAATGAGAATTGATTTTAATTTTGGTATTCAAATAAATTATCTAATTGTAGTTACTTACAAATAATGACTTCTAAACAGAAATGATGTTACACGCAGAATAGCGAATGGATTACTGAACATAAACTTAAGGAATCAATAGAGGGTACCTTAATAAAATGTGGTTAAACATTACATACCGATGACCTAATTATAATGCAAGTAATTAGGTTAGTTATTTTGAAGTAATGACATAAATAAAATCTCAAAATTCAAATAGCTTGTCACATTGTGATTTATCTATAAACGAAACGGTAACGAAACAATGGTGATAGCGAGCAAGGCGTAGACACTCCCTACTGTTATTAACGGGCTGTAAATAACTGTAGGTAACAAAGGGCCCTCTATACTAATCCGAGTGTCAAATGTAACCAATTAGCATTTCCGTCACAATCGACGCTTGTTCTTTATGCCGCCGATAGAGGGCCTCTCTGAATACAGAGTAGGCGATAACATCGGAAAGGGCTAATGCCTTTATGAAATACTAAACGCCTCCGGGCTTCGAATAGCACGCGTTGGATTAGCAAGCTGATTTATCGATATGTGTAATTGAATACAAGTATTGATTTCTTTTATTGTTTTTTTTTTTTATTTTATTCTGTTATTGTTTGTATGAGGCCAAAGACATTTAAAACATAGACTAGACATAGTGAACAACATTTTTTCATCAGCAACTTCTTTCTAACTTTTTAGTTGCCAAGTTTAGTACGCCACCTCTTGTCCTTTTAATAACATGTTATAAAATATCTTACAAAATTATAATAAGTTCCATCTTTTATTATAATTTCAACTACAAAGTGTCACATAACAAAATGTAAGAAAGAAATTCGTTTATTCAAAAAAAAGAAAAGGAATTTATTCGGTATGTGCTGTGTACACCGAAGTGC
>NW_013528069.1:0-1539 GCF_000836215.1 Papilio polytes | reverse complement strand
GATGATGATGATAATTTACCCGAGGTTTTTACAGTGAAGGAAAACACCGTGATGCAGATATCGGGGAAGCAATTCAAAGATATGTGTGAAGTCAACCCTAAGTGTAGGCTCCGAGCCTTTAAGTTATTAAGATTTTTATATATAAATAAATAATAACTGATTTATCATCTTCAAGTCCTTCCCCTTAGCCTCATCACACCAGGTTTTTGTCCTCCAGGTAAATTTACCTTCTATCATCTCAGTCGTTCTCTTCTCGATTATATCACCTTTCAGTCCATCTCTTTTAAAAATTATTACAACACTAATTTTCACCCGCGACTTCGCTGGCGTGGAATTAAAAAAAAAACAGTGAGTAATATGTGTTCTTTCAGACTATCCTCTACATCTATACCAAATTTCATCGAAATTTAGCAGTTTAAGCTACAAACTCTAACAAACATCCATCTAAACTTTCGCATTTATAACATTAGCAAGATTCTACTTACTTCGTTTTAATCACAAGTCCAACTAAATTGTTCAGTGGTGATTCTATGAATAGAGTCATGTACAAACTCGCTATACTAGATATAACGACTATTCCGCATGAATCTTGTATCTGAAAAAAAGGAAATGATAAATACAAAAATCTTTGTAAATTGATGACCGAATATTAGGAGTATAATCTGATAAGACCTAGTCTTTAACTTTTCGACACATGTTAAAATCTATTCAAAGTAAGAACAAAAGAATATTTACTGTTAAGTTGTTTTTTTTTTATAACATAAGGTGGCAAACGAGCAAGCGGCCACCTGTATCCGCCAAAATAGCGAAGCGACCGCTGCCCATAGACATCCGCAATTGCAAATGCGTTACCTACCCAATCCGACAAAGGAGGAGATGCACATAAAGAGGATATTTCCCCTTCCTATGTATCTCCTCCTCCATGAAATCCACTTCCTATCCTCTCCTTATAAGAAAAGGGTGGTAAAGAGAAAGGGACTTAAATTAGGTATCCGGCACCACACTCACATCAGACTGTACACGGAATTGCTTCCATTTGACGCCTGTCTTCTGTGTGGTCGTGGTATTACTGGGGGCGTGTCCTGCACTGCTAACATGTTAAAGCGGGCACTACCACTGATAAAATGTCTAATACTAGCTGTTCGCGTGCGGCGTTATCCGCATGAAATTGTAAATTTATTGTTTACATGTGTCACATTATCAATAGAAAATGTCAAAATGACATCACAAACGTTGGCAATCTTGATTCCTTAATGTTGGCAGCAACTTATGGTATCTTTCCCACATTAGGGATTGTATTCAAAATATTTAACCCCTAAGTTTAATAGCGTGAAAATATATAGCCTAAAGCGTGACGTATAAGTATGGCTTGTATTATTATCGTAAAATAAGCTCTGGTAGCTGACATCCTACGTTACAAAATAGTGTGTTTATGTATATAACTTTAAACTGTCGTGGTTTTTACAAATATAATGTTCGTAAGATGCGGGTTTCTTACCACGATTGAATTGTCTTAGCTCCCGATATTTCGGCACAGTT
>NW_013528068.1:5532-7132 GCF_000836215.1 Papilio polytes | reverse complement strand
GTGTCAACTGTCACAAGCTCTTATCTTCAAAAGTACAAATAATAGAAAAACTAATGGAAAAAGAAAATCTCTACTATTATCCTATACGTAATCCAGAAGAATGCTCGGAAATAATGGATTTCCAAGATGGAACTCGAAATTTTGCCAAACATTCAGTTTGGACAAATTTCGAGTGTCTAAGACCATAGCAACAGCGCTTGTCCCTTTTCTCTTATTTAAAAAAATGTCCTCTATAAAAGGACAATTTATAATATGCATTGAGAGGACAATTTATAATATGGAAAATAAATAAGATGCATTTATATTTGTATAATTTTATTGCTTCATTTTTGGCGCTACATATTTGAGTAGCAAAGTAAATACAGTTTCAATAATGGCCCAAACTAATTTATTTTCTCAAGAGTGCCATTTTCTCCATCTCCGTGGGCAAAAAGTTTATGTCACTATAAAATACCATGCGTATGATATATAAATATATACGGCGAAACATGAATATCCAAACATTTTAATTTATGTAAATGTCATTCTTGACACTTTAGTGACATTCAGGTTTAAATGTTTCCATTGTAAAAACGAAAAACACATAAAACCTCTGTGAGAATATATTTTTGCACTTGTAACCCTATTATAACTTTTACGATAACCGGCGATTTGATGCAACTCACCCTAATTATTGTAACTTTATCTTACCCAAGCGAGATGATCTTAAAGTACTAAAGTTAAAAAAATCCTACAGTAATACGGATGTTATGTCCTATTTCCTACTAGCCCTTTCTTTCATTACTTTTATGTTATAAATGAAAATGTTTGGATGTACGGATGGGTTTCGTATCACACAGTTCTAAAACGGCTGAATAGATCAGGATGAAATTTTGAACATAGATTATGTTAAAACTAGGAATAGCTTGTAGGCTATTTATTTTAAATTCTTTATTTCTACTAAGATTATGGCGACAGCTAATCTATCTATACTATTATAATAAAGCCTGTACACACACTTCTTTGTTGCCTAAGATGCCCGCAATTACAGCATATTTTTGAATGATTCTTTTTTTAATAAAAAGCCCTACACTTACGTCATGCTTTAGGCTATATATTTTCACGCCATTAAACTTAGGTGGTAAACATTTTGGATAAAAACCCTAATATGGGAAAGAGACCATAAATTGCTGCCAACATCAAGAAAGAAAGATTGCTAAGGTTTGTCATGTGATGTCATTTTGACATTTGCTATTGATAATTTGACAAATGTAAAAAATAAAATAGAATTTTCATAACTTCATGCGGATGAAGCCGCACGGGAATAGCTAGTATATTATAATATTCTAATGATATTAACTTCTCATTTCCAAGAGAAGTTCGATTCTTATTATATTTCACAGACACCTTGTTTTTTTATGCACATAAAGCTTTAACATTTCATTTGGATTAGGTACAAAGATTTAATAAAAATGTGTTTCAGATTAAAAATCATATATTTTCTGATGAAGCTGTTAATGAGATATTTCTTAGTAGATTCCGCAACCACATCCACCGAATGCACGTCCACCGATAGCGGGACCGTAGCCGATTCCGGCAGCGAGACCGGGTCCGTAGCCGA
>NW_013528068.1:1642-2532 GCF_000836215.1 Papilio polytes | reverse complement strand
CAGCGAAAGGTGCAGCGGTCATCAAAGGAGCTTCGAGACCCAAGCCAGCGCCGCAGTACGCAGAGATGGTCTAAACAAACAAGAATTCATAAATTAGATTTCATTTCCTTACTACCAGCACTTTGCTATATGTAGTCGTCTTGACTTAATGATTTTGATAAACTCACCTGGGCTAAAAGAGCTTGGGCGCAGAAAAGGACGATTGTTTTGGCAGACATGTTGATTGTACTTATAAGAAGCAAGTGTAAACACCAAGGAGATCCTTTACTATTTATAGTAGTGAAGTGACTTTATGTGTAAGCATACTTATCAAAATTATTATTGTGTAAACCTACGTAATGTTTTTTTTTATTTTGTGTACGTGTTCGGTGAGTTTTTGCGATAAAACATTTAATAGACATTAGTAAATCGGAGATGTACTATTTTGAACTATTTATTTAATTAAAAGTAAAATTGTGATGCAAGGGAGTACTGCCTCACGTTTTCTTATGAATAACGACATTTTTTATTAATTAGGAAAAGAATGGTAAACATATAAAAGGCACTTTCTTTATTTACGAATCATTCAGTCGAAAAACAAATCTCCAACATGTCTCCCTTCGCCTTCTTGCTCCTCTGCATTCAAGCTTGCTTGATCCAGGTAAGTTGGAAATTTTAATTTTGATTAAATTAATTTTATTAATAACCGGAGTTTTCTGTAAGCTGTAAATTATTAATTTCCAGTATCTAAAAGCATAATGAAGAAGTTTAAAATATTTTGTAAATTCACAGAATGTATACAGCGAGTGCCTCGGAGCCGGACTCGGTCTGGGTTACGCTGGTGGTTGGGCTGGTGAATACGGACTCGGCTATGGACCTGGTTTAGCCACCGAATTCGGTTACGGACCCGG
>NW_013528068.1:0-1456 GCF_000836215.1 Papilio polytes | reverse complement strand
ACTATGATTATTTGAATCTTTCTGTAATATACGCAATAAATCATAACAATCAAGCTATAATTTCATTTATCATACTTATTTATCTTATGGCAAAATTTTACACACAAAATTATAAATAAAGTTTTCCTATGTATTTCCAGAAACCAACTAATTACATAGAAATTTGTCATCCCTCTCATTCTCTTTGGAACAAATAAAGACAACTGTATATTTTAACACCAGGTTTGCATTAGTCGAATTTTAACGTTACGCGGCATATTGACAGACATACAAATTATTAAAAATAAGTCATACTTACTTATAATTTTAGAGATAGCAGTGTTGAAAAAGAACTGAAAGTTTTTGTTTTATAAAATTGGAATGGCAGTTAATAAAACTTTTTGCCCAAACAAAAGGATTGCGAGAAGATATTCAATAACTATGTAAGTTTAAATTGTTTTTGTCTTAAAGTAATGACTTGTTGGTAAGCTAAACGCAGTTACATTTGTAAGGCGTTTCAAATAAATATCTATATACATAACACTATTTGTCAATTTTTATGATTTGCTGGCTTTTTTTTGCGACTTGGTCAGCGTGGAATAAAAAAAAACAGATTATTTTACTCCCACTTGTATATGCTTTTTTAGATTTAGAGTCCAGTCACAATCGGACCAGTCATCTTAGAGCGCACACGTGTGACTAGAACTACATACAACTGATGTGCGATTATCGATTGTTTAACTCATTTTAGTTGCACAATTAAAAAATCGAGTAGTATCCGCAACTCCATATAAGCATATAAGCTTATAGGAATCAAAGCGCGACTAAACAGTTGTCCGATAGCTTAGTCAAAAGTGGGCGCATTCTTATAGTCCTGTGGACTGAACGCAAATTTGCGGACAGACAATAAAACTGACATGACAATATTTCGTTACAAGTATTTAGAAACAAAAATTGACGGCTAAGGAAATTCAAGTTTTCTATTTTTAAGTATTGAACCAAAATAAAAAATGTCAAAAACAATGTAGTTTAATAATCAATGACAGCCTTATCAGACACAGTAAAGTGATTGACAGAACATAGAGAATATAGGAAATGCCTTATTTAATATATAAATAATCAGTTGACAAAAAAATTGTCGAACAGTTATTTTTTTGGTGGAGTGTCATAATATATCAGCACCGAATACCTACAGTAGACTTGAGAATTAAATACTACTAAAACTTATTAGGCATCCAATGTAATATTTATTACTATCTCGATGACCTATCGTGGTATCCAATTACATAGTAAAAAAGTAGTAGTTTAGTAAAAAAGTAAACAGCAAAAATGAAAGAAATTCCTTGCATTCAAAGTTGTATATTTTCAGATAACGTTTTTAGTTCGACATAGTAAGATCTTAGTAGATTCCGCAACCACATCCACCGAAAGCACGTCCAGCGATAGCGGGACCGTAGCCGAGACCGGCAGCGAGACC
>NW_013528067.1:0-738 GCF_000836215.1 Papilio polytes | reverse complement strand
ACATATGAAAATTCGAAAAATCGAAAATAACATTGGTACATGGCGGGATTCGAACCCAAGACCTGTAGATTACAAGTCAAGTGTTCAAACCACTGAGCCACCGACGCTCTACATCAACTAACTGTTGAAAAATGGTAACTTCCTATTTTTAACACGATTATTAGTGAAACTAAATCAAAATTAATGACTTGTAGATCAGCTTACGATTCGTATATGTAATGCAGACCAGAAATCCTGCTCGTATTAATTTGTATAGAATTTGCGTTTTGAACTGCGAATCACCAGAACTGTGAGCTGTCAAATTTGTAGTTGAGTTGTAGCTCAACGTTTCAAATCGGTGATCTGAACTTTTGAACCGTTTAATATTTATTATATTTGTGTAACTATATGCAGGTTGTGATAGTAATAAAGAAGGTAAGCAGCGAGAAGAAGCCGGCGCACGCTACCAACACTCGTTTCCGCTCGCGCAGGAAGGAGACTCACGAACACCATGAGCAGATATTCCATCTGGTCAGTATACGAATAATGGTCGTTAATCTATACTTCTAGATTTATATTTTATATTTTTATATTTATATATCATAATAAAGCGTAAACACTCACTTCTTTGTTGCTTAAGATGTCACCAATTAAATTGTGTTTTTAATAAAAAGCCCTACACTTACGTAACGCTTTAGGCTATATATTTTTGCGCCATTAAACTTAGGGGGAAAATAATTTGAATAATAACTCTAATGT
>NW_013528066.1:1954-2554 GCF_000836215.1 Papilio polytes | reverse complement strand
TGACAAATACTATAAATGTTCTATACATCGTTCAACTCCCGCAACTTGGCATCCTTCTTCTCTATAGTTTTCTGCGCTGCCTGCTTCTTGGCCTCGTACATCCTGGTCCCTGCAGCCTCCTCCACCATGGACAGGATCTGCACAACACACTCTGGTTTTTGGCATCTTTTGATGGGATTTGTAAAGTTTAGTGTATTTTTCAGTTACCTCCGGTGGCTTCATGTTGAGGACCTTTGTGATGCGTCCCTGCATGATGAGGAAGTGAGGATTGTTGACATTGAGCTGCACCGAGCAGAACATGTCGCTGACGCGTTTGTTCTGCACGTTGATGCCATTTATTAGATATTTATTCTTGCCGCCCATCACAACCTATACAAAACACAATTTTTATATTTTTTAAGTTGTTTAACATATTATAAGTTCTTACAAGTTACTTTTAAATGTAACTCTACAAAAATTAGTCGCCCAGACGTACACAGCTAATTATTAACCCCTCATTAAATGGTTGAGATTTGTCTCGCTGGAAGAAAATAGGAAATTTATGTAAAGCCTTTAAATACATCTGTACCTGTCTTGTAACAGTAATCTCATCATGGTTTT
>NW_013528066.1:0-1946 GCF_000836215.1 Papilio polytes | reverse complement strand
AATGTGATGCTGACGGTGGCCTTGATGATGCCCGCCTGCCCATGCTTGTAGATCAGCTCCTGCAGGCTGCCCGCTCGCACCTGCAAATACATGTTGCTACTATTTATATAGTTAAGTCTTCCTCCATATATTATTTTGTATTTACAACTATTACATACGTTATTTATCCAAAGAAAACTGATTACGTGAAATTATAAACAGTTTGGGTCTTTCATAAAACAATTTGGCGGGAAAGTTTTATACGACACATGTAACAACTTACATTCGACAAATTTGTAATCCCCAGCACAAAGCATATAGAGTCAAGAATGTTGGACTTTCCAGTACCATTAAGACCAGTGATTGCATTAAATTCAGGATCGAAACCGGTCACCTCTACACGATTACCATAAGATTTGAATCCGTCAAGAACAATTGACTTTATGTACATGGTTGAAATCTGTTCTAATGAATAAATACGGACACTACACTAAACAATATTATGTTAGAAGTTTAAGCTTAAAAATTTAAAAAGACCGTTATCATTTGCTTGTTTTGTTTTGTACTTGACGTAGTATGACAATGACATTACTTGGGTTCAGACTTCCGATGACATTTGATTTTGTGTTGCCAACGTAAATTGTGTAAAATGTTTATGTCTCAAATTATTTTTATGTTTATGTTTTATATTCTGTGCGCCCATGTCACTGCTTATCATATGTCAAATGTCCAATTAATTGTCAAAAACATTCTTAACGGTCATTTGTGATAAACAAACCAATTTTCTTATTTTTTTCATTTTAACAATAAATATCGTACTAAAATGGATTTTAACAGTACAGGTGGGATTAGAAGTCCATTTTCACCAAGGGTTAAACAATCAATTACAGGAAGAAGACCTATAGGATTGTCGTCTGCCAAAAAATCACAAAGGTGTTATTTTACTTAACCTTAAATAATCCTATTAAAATGTTCTATACTTAGTAATTGTGATCTTGCGGATATGGACTCACCTTAAATTTGATTCGAGATGCTAATTGCCTTTGTCTATGTTAGTATTTTTAACGCGCTTTTTACTCAGTCAAGGTAGCCTGTGCTTTAAAACTTTTTACTGAAAATAATAGATAGAGGAATGTACTGAATCGTCATGAAGTTTGAACAATTTTGTGTAGCAACTACATGCAGTCACCTGGGGCCCAGAAAGCAGGAGATGTGATCTACAAGACCCCGCTGATCACATTAGAGACCTACGGCCTGCCTCTGCCAGTCATGGTCACAGAAGCTCTCACATTTGGTAATAATAAAAGAATTATGTTTGCCTGTGAATAAATGATATGGAATAAAGGATTTTGGGTGTGGTGGTTGATTTTTATAGTGGCACTGTTTATTGCAGCAAGTGGTGAAGTAAGCGCGCGCATGTCGGCGTGCGGCTGGTGCTGGGTGGTCGCGGGGCGTCGCATACTGGCCTGGCCCAGCCGCCCCGAGCTGGCTGCCGCCGCGCGCGACCTCACGCTACCGCAGACGGACCTTGCGCACAAGGCCGAACTGGTCGTGCTCTTCTATGATGAGGATGCACAGGTACAAGTGTTTCCAGTCTCATGTTTGTTTTGTATACTAACATTTTAAATTTTACATTACCTATTATATTTCAGTTGCCATCATGTATTGGAGTGTCACCGGAAGGAGTGATTCGGTACTGGCCTAGCGTGGGTCAGGAAGGTGTGTATGTGGATGTTTCGGCAGAGCTGGCCGGGCAGGAATGCGAGCAACTCGGAGAACCGACCAAGAGCGGCTTGGTCCTCGCCACCACCACTTGCACTGTCGTCCTGCTCACACCTACTACTTTGGGTGAGTACATTATATTGTTGTAAGTAAACATTGTTAAATCAATTTTATGAATGCTTATGTGAAGCATGAAACATTGATTGTCCGCAGAGGGTCGTCCGACGGTAGCGTGCCGCACGCTG
>NW_013528065.1:0-1404 GCF_000836215.1 Papilio polytes | reverse complement strand
AAGATTTTAATTTTAAGAGTAAGCGCACATCTTTGACTAAACTATCGCACAATTGTTGTGCGATTGTCGATGGTTTTGCAGCAATTCAACTGTTTAGTTGCACAACTAAAAATCGAATAGTGTACGCACCTCCATCCATATAAACTCATAGGATTCAAAGCGCGACTAAACAGTTGTGCGATAGTTTAGTAATAGGTGTCTGTACACCCTTAGTATACGAGGTTTAGTTCAACTAAAGCTTGAATTTATAAACTGTATAAAAACGGAGATATAAATATAAATACACCATCAAAATTTTAGAAACTTTTATAAGAATTGGAGTTTAGGGTTCATCTTATGGGGTGTATTATGGTAAAACGTGATTCTACGTAGCAAGTCGATGACCTTGAGGCACCAGAATATGTGAAAGGAACTAAATTTTCATCATTATTATTATAAAAATGTAAATAAAATCTTTTACTGACTACTTATACGACTCTTTTTTGTCTGACGATAGTTTAATCGCTACCTGTTTAGTTGCCTATCTTACTAATATTATAAATGCGAAAGTTTAGATGGATGGATGGATGGATGTTTGTTAGCGTTTGTAGCCTAAACGGCTGAACGGATATCTATGAAATTTGGCACAGGTTTAGAGCATAGTCTGGAAGAACACATAGGCTACTTTTTATCCCGGGAATAGTTACGGTTCCCGTGGGATTCATTAATTTAGTTTTTTAATGTTTACTCGATCATTCTGCAACGGTTCAACATATCTTATTGAAATTTGGCATATATATAAAACAAAGTTTGGACTACACATGGAATAAGCTTCATCCCCGAGAAATGTCCAGTTCCGGAGGGATACGTAGCTTATTGTAATTTATATAGTTCGTATGTTTTCTAATACCACGCGGACGAAGTCGCGGGTAACAGCTCGTATACAATAATTTAATAATCAATAACATCTGACAAATTCATTAAACTATTGACATCTGTCATTATTATCTCGTATAATTTACAGCCGCATAATATGTCCATAATGGTCAGATAAATTGTCTTCAATTGTATTTATGATTAATCATAAGATAAAGTCATTTGTGATGTACTTAATTTATTATTTAAATAGAGTGTAATTAAAGTTTTGAATTGAATGAGATTTGATAGAACGCAACCCGCATATAATTCCCTCACATTCTATGATAAGCAAGTAATAATACAATGATTTTAATTCTAGTTTTATGGTAAACTAGCTTATGCTCGCGACTTCGTCCGCGTGGAATTAAAAAAAAACAAAAGTAAGTAGCCTGTGTGTTCTTCCAGACAATCCTTTACGACTATGCCAAATTTCATCGAGATCCGTTCAGCTGTTTAGGCTACAAACTCTAACAAACATGGATGGATGTTTGTTAGAGTTTGTATCCA
>NW_013528064.1:0-515 GCF_000836215.1 Papilio polytes | reverse complement strand
AGTTAGCTGAAGTTCTATTGTTCGTAGTATTTTATAAAATATGACCAAAAGCGTTAATATAAAAAATACAGCAAAAAGTTTAATAGTAAAAATGTAAAAGTATCGAGTGCTTGTTGATTTACTCTTACCAAATGTAAATTAATGCTTAAGACTTCTAGAATTAGTTGTTAGTCACGACAATCTCAGTCGACAACCATGCTTACGGTTGCTATATCATTTACGGCCAGTGTCAAAGAATGCCTGGGAGAATTAAAATAATCAGGATGTAGTTACAATGTGAAAATATATTTTTCTGTCCGCTCAGATATTATTTCCAATTGACATTTTAAAAAAGGAACATGTAACAATAAAATCTTAAAAAGTTTAAAAATACCCCATGGCTTTCCAGCTACATTTAACTATTCGTTAAAGTTAACCGTTTACTTCATGAAATCCGTTTCTGTACTAGGCAAGGTAACACTAATGGTTCAATCTTACTAATATTATAAATGCGAAAGTTTAGATGGATGGATGGA
>NW_013528063.1:0-1561 GCF_000836215.1 Papilio polytes | reverse complement strand
TTACTGAACAAGGCTCGTAGCGCGGCTTTGCTTAAATCCTTCTCTAACTTGCCCACGAACACTATACGACGTTCTTCTACTGGCGTGCTGTTCTCCCTAGAAAGAGTTTCCTAGGGTTTAGTACATTAAATACAATAGATGGCGCTGTTATTAAAAGAAAATTGTTTTTTGTCTCTTTCTCTCTTACGACTTTTAACACTGCATTTGTTTAGAATTTTTATGAATACTATTAGTACAATATAATTTATTTTTTGGTACTTAAATTATTTTTTAAATCGTTTTAACTACTAGTTGTTGCTCGCGATTTCGTTCGCACGGTGTTAAAGAAATCTAGCAATAAATATGACCTATTACACTTAGTTATAATTTAGCTTTCTAATGGTGAAAGAATTTATAATATCGGTCCAGTAGATTTGAGTTTATGCGTTACATAAAATCAAAAATACTTCTTTACACATACTAACATTATAAAGAGGGAAGATTTACATTTTTGTATTTTTGTATTTTTTTTATTATCACGTCTACTTTTTTCGGTGATGGTACCGACCAGTATTGAAATAACTCAAAAACTACTAGGCCGATTTTAAAAATTCTTTCACAGTTATAAAGATAATCTATCCGTAAGTAACAAAGGCTATATATTTTTTTTTAATTTCACGCGGACAAACGCGAGCAACGACTAGTATCACATATATTTTTTAGCGCATATTGACAGAAAATTAACATAAAGACAGTACTTTATAGGGAATTTTTACTGCGGAATTAATGTTTAACAACAACCAAATGGCAGACTTACCCATCTTCAGAACTATATGTTCTGTAATTGTTGAACGTCTTGTCTTTCCTGAAGGATGTACTGGAGACGCGCGACTTGACTGACTCCTCTGAAGAACTACTGCTTGATGAAGACGATGAACTACTGCTATTAAGAAAAAAATATTAACACATTAATATATGTAAAATCATTTTTTTAAACCACTAGATATCTAAAACAAATAAAAAAACAATCACAAATACTTACGACAGTCTAAAATTATATGTTTTGGTGTGTAACTCAAAATTTCTGATTCATTCATAAACACATGCATTCAATCAAAGATATTTAAACATATAGACGGGGCATAGTAAACAAAAATTTACACCAGTACTTTCTCTGAAAGTCTAGTCAAGTCTGGTGTCATCTTGTGTCTTTGTAATTCACATGTAATAAATAGTTTTACAAAAATTTTTAAGCTCCATCAATTGTTACAAATAAACTAAATCATGTTACAATTGAAAAATCTTTCAAGTGAAGTGTCAACTATGCCTCCTCTATGTATTTGTAGCTCTTTGATTTTAATATACATACCTAGTGGACGATTCGGAGCTTTCTGATACAGTAGGCTTTCGTATTAATGGTGGTGTTAGGGAGACGATAACTTTTTTATCAGCATTACTCTCATACTGAGGACTTGGTTTGGTCCTTTTAGCCGGACTTTTTGATCTCTTAGGCTCCGCGTGTTTGGATCTCGAGCGAGATCTCTGCCGATATTCCCGTCTTGGAGTCGGCGATCTTCGTTTA
>NW_013528062.1:0-664 GCF_000836215.1 Papilio polytes | reverse complement strand
TAAAGTTTAAATGTGGCCAATTTTGCAATTGCAAGTTCCGTAGTTAGGAATTACAAAATGTCTCTTCTGTCTAAAGTCTTTAAAACTTTGATCCTTACAATGTAATTTATATAATATCTAGCTTTCGCCCGCGACTTCGTCCGCGTGGTATCAGAAAACATACGAACTATATAAATTACAAAAAGCTACGTATCCCTCGGGAACCAGACATTTCTCGGGGATGAAGCTTATCCCATGTGTACTCCAGACTTTGTTTTATATCTGTGCCAAATTTCAATAAGATATGTTGAACCGTTGCAGAATGATCGAGTAAACATTAAAAAACTAAATTAATGAATCCCACGGGAACCGAAACCATTCCGGGGATAAAAAGTAGCCTAAATGTTCTTCCAGACTATGCTCTAAACCTGTGCCAAATTTGATGGAGATCCGTTCAGCCGCTTAGGCTACAAACGCTAACAAACATCCATCCATCCATCCATCTAAACTTTTGCATTTATAATATTTGTAAGATCACATTTTTAAACGTAGTTTTATTTTACTACAGCGATAAAATTATTGCTTTATTTAATATCGTAATAACGAACGACAAAAAATTGATAAGAATGCATCATTGGAATCAAATGAATCTTTTATTATTTGAAGCACATATGATTACGATCTT
>NW_013528061.1:1370-1510 GCF_000836215.1 Papilio polytes | reverse complement strand
TTACACCTGTAAATCAACTCCAACGAAAGGTTTTCAATACACTTATTTGCCTAATGGAAAAGTGCCTAAAGTAGGCGAAAGGTTCTGTCAAAAAACTTTAGCGGCAACATTGAAAGAACTTTCATTGAACGGCCTGAATA
>NW_013528061.1:1126-1319 GCF_000836215.1 Papilio polytes | reverse complement strand
GTACCGAAAGTAGGCGAAAGGTTCTGTCAAAAAACTTTAGCGGCAACATTGAAAGAACTTTCATTGAACGGCCTAAATAGTTTCTATAAAGGTAAATTGGCAAAATTAATTGCGCAAGATATGTCGGACATGGGTATGCCAATAACGGAATCCGATTTGGCGAATTACGCCCCCGTTAGGCGTAGCCCTCTGT
>NW_013528061.1:711-1082 GCF_000836215.1 Papilio polytes | reverse complement strand
CGATCTTGGACAGACTACGCGTCGACGGTCGAAATGAAGCACAATTTATTCACAACGTGGTCGAAGCTACAAAACAGGCATTCGTACTACGCGATCGCTACATAACGGATCCGTCTTGTATGAAAGTGGACCCTCAATCTCTGCTAGCTGGCCATGCAATTACTGAAATGGCTCACAGAATACGAGCAGATCGTGCGTCGAACGAAGGTAAAGGCAAGGGCCCAGGTGACACAATTTGGTTAGGTGTTATGGACGATAGAGGTTTTTCCGTTTCGTTTATTCAAAGTATTTACTTTAACTTTGGAAGCGGCGTCGTTCTCCCTAGGACGGGTATTTTATGGCACAACCGTGGGGTTGCATTCAGTTTGGAG
>NW_013528061.1:0-642 GCF_000836215.1 Papilio polytes | reverse complement strand
AGTCGCAGACTCAAGCAGCCATCTTCCATAGATATGTGGTACAAGGTTATGGGTTGCAAAAGTCTATCTCCGCACCGAGATGGATCTATGGATCTACGAATGGTGATCGCAATGATGTTTTACATTTAGAAGACAGATTTTCCACAGAAGTTGTAGATGATTTAAAAGAAAAAGGTCATGAAATTTGTTTGCTTCCATCGTTTAGTGAGATGGTGGGACAAGCTGGTGCTTTAGTAAGGCACCCTAATGGCATTCTGGAAGGTGCTTTCGATCCACGCAGCGATGGAAGTGCTGCAGGGTTTTAGGGTAACCATTTCATATTTTCAATTTTCGCTTGCATTGCAAAATAACGCTGTTCAAATAGCTGTAAGCCAGAGCTTGTAAATATTTCATTATAGTCTAGATTTGTAAATCGAAATAGTTAATGGTGCTACATTTAAAAATTTTTTATAATTTTGTATCCCTTGTATATGTAAACTTATAGGAAATTTGTTCTATTCCCATTTATGTATAGCTTATCGGTTCTTAAAGTGATATCGATATAGATACCAACAGGTATTGGTAATATTTCGTTCATCGCACAAGCGATCCAACTTCAGTACTCCCGCGATCGCGTAACGTTAAGCAACCGCGCTAAGTGAG
>NW_013528060.1:1420-1733 GCF_000836215.1 Papilio polytes | reverse complement strand
TTTTAATAAAAGTACGCCGCGTTTGGCTGTCGAACATGTTTGATTTATGTTTACATCGATCAAAACAAGTTTGCGATCACTAGCTATAAAAGTTGATCTGTTTTGTAACATATCTTTTTACATGAAAAAAATGTATGTTATGTCTTACAGGAAATTAAACCACATTTTTTTTATAAAGTAAAGGAATAATGTATTATACTTCATAAGTTACATTTGAAAAACATTAACTAATGCTAGGGATCGCAAACTTTTAACAAGTGTATATATAGTACTATCAGAGCTCTGTCGTGGGTTGTAGAACTCAAAGTTCTAA
>NW_013528060.1:0-1336 GCF_000836215.1 Papilio polytes | reverse complement strand
ATACACGGACTTTCGGACACATTGATTTCTTGTCCTAGTAATTAATGCAATAAATACATTCAATACGAAACACGATTTTTATAATTATTTTTATTTTATACGAATTAACAAAAGGAGCTTATAACTTTGGCAAACGTTCTATGACAATCAGTAATTGTTGTATGGGAGTTGGTATTTTATTTAACGGGACAGAAAAATATGTGGCAGCAGAACTTATAATGCACAGCTACAACAAAAATTATCTTTTATGAATTTCGTTAATAATTCGATCATTAAACTATACTGACAAGGATATCATTGCATAAAAATATCCTATAGACAGTGGCGCAATCTCGTGGAGTGGAGAGGGGACTGAACTTTGTAACTGGTCAGTTATAGTTTATCTAAATAAGATAGATTAGTTTGATAAATGACGCATATGAAGTATCGAATTAAATTTGTATGAATGGAAATACCGTACTTAATAGACAGGTATCGTAGTGACTAAAGAAAAACGCATAGCGAACAATTATGAACTATCGATATTCGGTTTAAATAAAATTTATCGAACTTAACTAAGATTATTATTTTCTTTTTAACTAATTTAGTGGACAATTCGAGTATTGATAATAGTGTAGAGAATTTAGCGATGACAGAAATAATAGCGAAATCCAATTCGATTACGTACGGCTGTAGTAGTAATAATTTTTATTCTCTCATTATTTGTAATGGTTCTGTAGGTCATTATTAATTTGAGAAAACAGTTTTTTTTATTCCTAAGTTATAACTATGAATCTGTCGATTCCAACTTCTTTAAGGATAAGGATCGAAAATCGATAAGATTCATGACTGATTATACACAACCCATCCGTACTAAATTTCAAATGAATTGTCAAACTAATTCATTTTATTTAGACAAACTATAAATAGCTACCATACTCTTTACTGCGTTGACATGATAATGTCACATGTCAAAATTAAAAAAAAATGAATTAAAATAAAACCGAAATGTCACAACTTTTCAGATCGGTTTTTCCTCTTTTCTTCTAACTTTGTGTATTTTTTGAACCCCTTATAATGATTCTCTCATTGTTATTTGGATATTTATCACGGACTCTGTCTTATATTCTTTACGTAACCAATTAATGTCATGGCGATAGCGTGACGTCATTGCGGTGTATTTTGTGTACTTTTCATATGTTATTAAATTAAAAACACGAATTCAATATGTGTTTAAAATAATATATACATTGACTTAGAAATAATTTTGCTAACAGTTGTTTTATTACATATTCGTTTCGAATTTAAGCGACCAAACCCCTAGCTGTAATATGTTTTATCCAACTGGAACCATCGC
>NW_013528059.1:0-717 GCF_000836215.1 Papilio polytes | reverse complement strand
AGCAAAGGATGTCTCCTTTAGAAAATTTCTTGTATCTACCCCCTTTAACTTATCAGAATGAGAAAAAAATCATCATCACCTCACTATATGCCCCAATAACCATTAGAAGGCCCTAGAATTCTAATTTAGCGGTGACTAGGCTATATTCTACCACGCTGGCCCAGTGCAGGTTGCTTTGCTTCACACATATCTTTGAATCTCTTTGCAGATATTTACTAGTTGCAATAGTTTCCTTCACCATAAAAACAGAGGTAAAAGTAATTAATGTGATATTAGTACATGCGGGATTTGAACCCAGGACCTGCAGATTACCAGTCAAGTGCTGAACCCCGTGAACAATCAGTGTTTTTAATTTTTTTTTAACAACACTGATAGAGATAGAGAATAATACAGTAACAAGATAGAACAAGTCAAAAATACAGCATAGCATTTTTTATAACATAAGGTGGCAAACTAGCAAGCGGCCACCTGAATCCACCGAAATGGAAAGCGACCGCTGCCAATAAACATCCGCAATTGCAGATGCGTTGCCTACCCTTAACTGACGGAGGAGGCGACGCACATGAAGAGGGCATTTCCCCTTTCCATGCGTCTCCTCCAACGTCAAATCCACTTTTCCTTTCCATTCTTTCCTCTTAAGCAAAGGATGGATAGGGAAAGGGACTAAAATTGGGCCTCAGCACCACACTCATCAGAGAAAACACGGTATTGCTTCCA
>NW_013528058.1:1274-2020 GCF_000836215.1 Papilio polytes | reverse complement strand
CGGGAGCAATGGACGAGAGGTCCGCGAAGTGGCGGCGGCGGAGGCGCCTGCGGGTGTTGCGAGGAGGTTCGTCCCGCAAACTTCATGTGTTAAATTGTGTGTAAGTGTAAACACGAGTGAATTATTAGTGACTGTAAGTTTATGTGTGTTAAGTATTTTGTATCGTAATGTAAATGTATTTGTGGTTGTAGTCAATTTGTAACAGGGCGATGTATTTCAGTTTGTTCTATGTTGTATTTTCGTTACATTGGTAAATTTTGTGTTAAAAGTTTTTTTAAAAGTATAACGGTCATTAGTTAGTAGTTATTCAAATCATGACAACGCATGATGCAATCGGGCGCTCCGTTTGCCGCAAGAGGGAGCGGGACAGACGCGCCGCTGCATTGCTATGATGACGTGTGTAGTAGTAGTACAATTGTAATGTAACGAAATGAAAAAGTTATGTGCAAAATTAAATTTTTGGTTTGTGAATCATTAATTGTAGAATAATATAGTATTGAGTTTGATTGAATTTAATTTTGTAAGAAAACATCGCCGAATGATTTTTGTATAATGCCCGAATGTTACCGTTAGTATACAAAGTTAGGTTTTGTGAAAATTGGATAGTTTTTTTTTATGTTTATGTAAATTGTTTTTTTTCTGTGTTACTTTGACATAGGTCGCAGTTGGGCGATAGTTTGTCGGAAGAAGAATGTCGCTGTAGGCGACGGATCGCGGTGGGCGACGGGTCTCGGTGGACGACGGGT
>NW_013528058.1:438-1153 GCF_000836215.1 Papilio polytes | reverse complement strand
AGGGAATGCAGAGGTGGTTGTGGTTGTCGCGGTTTGGCGAAGACTCTGCGGAGTAGGCAGAGGTGATTTAGGTGGTCGCGGGTATGCGATGACTCTGCGGAGAAGGCAGAGGTAATTTAGGTGGTCGCGGGTAGGCGACGACTCTGCGGGGAAGGCAGAGGTGAATAAGGTGGTCGCGGGTAGGCGATGACTCTGCGGTGTGGGCAGAGGTAGTTGTGGTGGTCGCGGTTAGGCGACGACTCTGCGGAGTAGGCAGAGGTGGATGAGGTGGTCGCGGATTGGCGACGGTTCTGCAGGAAAGGCAGAGGTGGTTGAGTTGGTCGCGGATTGGCGACGGTTCTGCGGGAAAGGCAGAGGAGGTTGTGATGGTCGCGGTTTGGCGACGGATCTGCCGGAAAGGCAGAGGTGGAGAAGGTGACGGTGGTCACCAGGTCGAGGAAGGGGCTATGGTTGAGGCCTCTGGGGAGGCCAGATTGGGAAACCTGGCTATAGGTTAGGGCGTTAATGGACGACTGGCGAAGGCCAGGTCGGTTTCAATTTTTTATATAACCTTTGTCAATTTTATTTTTCGTTTTGTTATATACATAGTTTATATTACATTATTTGTTGTGAATTTGTTATTTGCTTTAAATATTCTTTTTGTTTTAAAATATGTTGTAGTATCTAGTAAGTTTTGTGTAAATGTGTATTAACAATTTAGCTGCAACATTTATAT
>NW_013528058.1:0-420 GCF_000836215.1 Papilio polytes | reverse complement strand
TAATTTTTGTTTTACTTATTTAATTGTTGTTTTTCTGATGTCCTATCTTTTTTCTTTTATGTAATTTAATATGTATTTTGGATTTTTTTTTTTAAGGGGGGAGATAGTGTGGTATATATATGAGGGTATCTTAATATAATGTACCGTCCGGTCACTAATAATAAATCAGTCCAGTACCAACCGCCGTTTCATTAGCACACCTACATTACACATATTTATTTATTCATCTTTCTTTATACTTATCAATTGTGTAAAAATAATTTTGTTAGTTGCAAAACGCAATTAATTTCGTTAATAAGTTATATTGTTTTCAATTTAGACATTTTTTATGTTGAAAAGTGTTCTGGTCTAATTATATTGTGCCTGTTTTTGCTCTTTAACATTACTCAATAAAACCTTGACAAACGTAAATGCATACTT
>NW_013528057.1:0-1273 GCF_000836215.1 Papilio polytes | reverse complement strand
TACCGACGAATTGAATACCTCCTTCTTTTGGGAAGTCGGTCAAAAATACACGCTACACGCTATTGTTTTTATTTTAATTCAACATGGACGGAGTCGCGAGCGAAAGCTAGTTAAGTATTAAAAAAAATGAGTGACGTTTTTAAAATATTTAAATTGGCCTTAAAATTGCTTAACAAATAAAATTCTTTGTTTAATCTTTTAATCCCTATTTATGGCTAAACTAACATGTTTCCGCTGTGCACAAATCCCGCATTACCGGTTTCCGAGTTTCAAATAATTCATTCGATTTCCGTTTGTAATACTAAACTGATTATGTGGCGAGCTTGTATACATAAATTAGTTCATGGTTTGTGATAATAATTAATCTGTTTCAACATGTCCATGACTAAACACCAATAATTAACTGAATAATTGGAATATAGTGAATTATAAAGCTTTTTTTATCAACATCTACAGACACTTGGTCCGTATTCTTTTTGCCACAGTAAATTGATTTTTTTCTTTTTTTTTTGGCTGTGTAATTCTTATTACATTAATGAGTTCCTATTTTTTATTATACACTAGCATTCGCCCGCGTCCCCGTCCGCGCGGAATTAAAAAAAATCAAAAGCAAGTAGCCTATGTGTTCTTCCAGACTATCCTCTACATCAATGCCATATTTCATCGAGATCCCTTCAGTCATTTAGGCTACAAACTCTAACATACATAAACATCCATCCTTCCATACATACATCTAAACATTTTTTTCCTTGCCTTTTTTTCCACTATTTTATTAATATTTTACGTTATGCTAAAAACAATAACATAACGATAAAGAATTATAAATCTTATCTGGGGTTGTTTAATAGTCAAGAAAGACATCTCATATATTGATTAGAGGTTACTAAGTGTATATTAAGGGATAGCTTAAGTAACCATCAAAACAGAGTATGGTAGTTGATTATCAAATTAAATTCCTGTTATTATATGTACTGTTTCATACTAACATCAATTCAATTACGTAGTAGTTACTCTGCTCTTCTCAGTTAACGTGCCACCAACCTCGGCTAATGAATGCACCTCCTTCCGACTAATTGAAGACAACCTCACTCATTTACCTAATGGGGAAATGTTCACTTCTGTTTGTAAGCTATTTCTGATTGCAGTTAAATGGCACTTAGTGTGAAAGACGTTAAATGTATTGGAGTTATAATCTATACTTCTATACTAATATTATAAAGAGGACAGTGGGCTCTACCACAGTTTAACAGTGGTAGAGCCCGCTTTAACATCT
>NW_013528056.1:2541-2689 GCF_000836215.1 Papilio polytes | reverse complement strand
TACAATGTGTTTAACGCTTTATTTACTTACCTTGCCTATTAACCGTTCATTATTATTTTATAACCTGTGCACCTTCAACTTGTGTACACTTTTAATCATACGTATTTCGATGTTTACAAATTTTTATATTACTAACAAAATTGTAGTT
>NW_013528056.1:1297-2490 GCF_000836215.1 Papilio polytes | reverse complement strand
TTTGGGTGTAATTTATGTAAGCGTGCAAGGAGTTTTATGACTTTATTATTTTTATATTTTGTTAGATTATTAGGTTATTTGTTAGATCATATTATGCTGCGTTGTAACATATTGGAAAACAAGTATTATCTTCTTATAAATATTTTGATCGGAACCTTATACCGTATTGTAAATCAACCATCGCTAAATCTGTTAAAAGGTTTGACGCTAAATTTGAGTAAGATTGTAAACAGGCCCTAAGACATTTTTAAAGCTCGGATATCTTAATGTCGGCTCACTGAACACACATTGCGATGAATTTATTGCACTTATTGAGCGCCATATGATAGATGTGATGGCGGTGGGCGAGACGTGGCTTCGTGCCGACGAGGAGGGGAGCGCCCCGCGTCCCGCCGGTTACCGACTGCTGCACGCGCCGCGCCCGCGATCCGTTCGCAATGGCAGAGGTGGCGGGGTTGGATTCTACATAAAACGAGGAATAAATGCCCGCATTTTTGCTCATCCCGTCGAGCCATCGCTCAATTATGTTGAGCAAATGTGGCTTACTTTGAAAATAGATAACAAGATACTCGCTATAGGAACCGCGTACCGTCCGCCGTGGCTCGACGTCGATTCATTTTTTGACGCTTTAACTGTATCAATTAATTCGTTAGCGTTCTGTGATAACATAATCCTACTCGGAGATTTTAATATAGATATGCTGCGCTCAAATGATCTAAGGGTTGGTAAGTTTAACACATTCCTGAATTGCTTGGACTTAGTGCAACTAATCACGTCACCAACTCACTTCACGGATCACAGTCAAACGTTGATAGATGTGATCTGTACTAATTTGAGAGCGCGTCGTATTGAGGTAGAACCCGTTGCACCCCTGAGTAGTCATGCCTTGTTAATCTGCGAATTTCATACTGAGAGAAGTAAGATACATCCAAAAATAATTAAATACAGACCAATCAAATATATACCATTAGAATCTTTTAATTTATCATTGAATTCCATTGATTGGAACTCTATAACTTTCATGCCGGATATTGATTGTAAGGTGTTAACTTTCAATTCCTATATAAATTACTTATTTGATACATTTGCCCCAGTTAAAACTAGTGTGATCAAAGCACAAAATCAACCATGGATAACTGACATCATTAAATTGATGATGAAACTTCGCAACGCAGCCCATAAAAGGTATTTAA
>NW_013528056.1:0-1291 GCF_000836215.1 Papilio polytes | reverse complement strand
AAATTTAAAAACTTTAGTCATTAATTCTATTAATAACGAAAAGAAGGCATATTTTGATTACTACATAAATAATAATTTAAAGAGGCCTAAAATCTTATGGCAAAATTTAAAGTCCACTGTATTACCCCCGAACAAAGATACCCCCTTACCTTCCCATCTGACTGACCCGGACAAAATAAATTGTCATTTTTTAAATATTCCGGGAATTTCCCATTCGGATCCGTCCACTCTGAATTATTTTGATACGCACCTACATCAGAACAATACTTATTTTTCCCTTCATCCTGTTAGCGAACTCTTAATCTCCAAAACTATTACCAATCTGAAATCGAATGCAGAGGTGACGGCATTACACTGAAAATGTTGCTTATGACGCTGCCGCACTCGCTAAGCGCGATAACTTCTATTGTAAATTGTTCCATAACAACCTCAAAATTTCCAAATGTATGGAAGACTGCTCTAGTTCGACCTCTGCCAAAAAACTCTGATCCTCGGGATATGAAAGATCTTCGCCCGATCAGTTTACTCCCGTGTCTATCGAAAGTCGCTGAGAAAGTCGTTTGGATTCAGCTAACAGACTATCTAGAAAATAACAACATACTTCCTGAATTCCAATCTGGCTTTAGGAAAGGTCACAGTACCACTACTGCGCTGTTAGATGTTACCGACAATATTATCTCCGCTCGGGATGAAGGCATGTGCACGTTGCTGGTACTTCTAGATTTTTCGAGGGCTTTTGACTGCATAGACATATCCCTGCTTCTTTCAACGATGTCATATTACGGTTTCACGTCTGAAACAGTGCAGTGGTTTCAAAGCTTCCTCACAAACCGCGGTCAATGTGTTGAAATAACTAGGGACAATGGTCAGACACAACGTTCGGAATATAGAACCCTGGAAAGAGGTACCCCACAGGGAACTATTCTCTCTCCTCTTCTTTTTATCTTATACACATCGGATATCATAAAATGTATTGAAAATTGTAAATACCACCTTTACGCCGATGATTTACAAATCTATATTTCATTTAGGAGTGGCGAGTGGGCCTCCGCCGTACAGGCCCTTAACCAAGACCTTGACCGAATACGATGCTGGTCAGAGAATAATTGTCTCGTTCTCAATCCCTTTAAGTCAAAATATATAGTTCTTGGATCTCAATATCAGATTAACAACATCCCACCAGACTGTCACGTTACGTTGGGATCCGAAGTAGTTGAACGGGTTTATGAGGCCAGAAACTTAGGATTGGTGCTTGAACCAAACTTGCGTTACGAAAAACATTTATCGGGAG
>NW_013528055.1:0-787 GCF_000836215.1 Papilio polytes | reverse complement strand
GAACACCAGCCAAACCAACGCCAGAACAATCAGTTTGTAAATAATATGGTTTATTAAAATCCGGATGATGAAGTTTTATAGTGTTACGAAATTTCTCCTTAACCAAATTAAAAACCTTATTCTCTTTATCGCTCCATGTAAACTTATGTCCCTTCTTTAGAAGTTCACATAACGGTATAATAATTTCACTATAGTTTGGTATAAATCTCCTATAAAAATTACAAAGACCTAAAAATGCTCTTAATTGCTTTATCTTTCTCGGTATAGGAAATTCTTGTATTGATCGCACTTTTTCAGGATCTGTTTTAATACCCTCTGTTGTGATAACGAATCCTAACATTTTAATTTCTTTACAAATAAATTCGCACTTTTTAATATTACAAGTTAAACCAGCTCGATTCAATTTACATAATACAATATCAACATGCTCCAAATGCTTATCTAAAACTCCGGTCGTTATTATAGCTAAATCATCTAAATAGTTTACACAAAAATCTTGTACTTGTGGTCCCAATATTAAATTCATTGCTCTACTAAAACTTCCCACAGAAGTTTTCAGCCCTTGCGGTAACACATTATAAACATAAGATTTGCCATTAAAATCGAACCCTGTATACTTTTTGCCTTCTTTATTTATCGGTATCTGAAAATATGCATTATTTAAATCAATAGTTGTTATAAATCTAGCACCATGAAATGAATTTAAAACATCTAATTGAATAGGTGGCTTTTCTGTTTCATCAACCATTTTCTTATTAATATTTCTTGCATCTAACAAGACTCTTAT
>NW_013528054.1:0-1241 GCF_000836215.1 Papilio polytes | reverse complement strand
AGAGCCAGTACGCGTTGTTAAGAGTGCATGTCACTCGTGTTTTTTTCACCAGTTTTACTTCGAAATACCCTTTATTTTAACGCCCACCAACTTCCTATCCTCCTGTTGATTTCAATAAATATCCAACTATATTATTTTTATTTTGTTTTATTTTTTTTCCGTTCGCTTATTTGTGCTGTGAGCGGTACATCAAAGGTAAGTGAAAACGGCGATATGTTTAGGATTTATATTTAAATGTCGTCGCGGTTTTGAATTTCGAAGTTCATTAAATATTTTTAACACGTGCACAAGAGGGTAGTTATCGATTTCTGTGCAGACGCGGGGGTAAAAATAGCAAGTCTGATCTCGGGCGTGTTGAAGCAAAACTCACCTTATGGTATTACCTTAAGGTTGATTTTTCTGTGTTACCTGTTTCTTCAGACTATTCTCGTAGTTGTTCGATAGAAATAATTAACGAGTAGATGGCGTAAGTGTCGTCAGATTTTTAACTTACCTTAATCCGAGATCGTGAACGGTTACAATTTTTCGGTTAAATATCCGGTTTTACGGATACGTTGACCTTTTCAGTTGACGTTAACGTATATTGATTAAATTTCATTAACTTGAACTTAATTTAAGAACTTATGAATTAAGCAAGACTAAGTTATGGTTGCGTCTGCTTGAAGCGAAATACTTTTAAGTTATTTCCACGTTTAAATGTTATTCAATACCAAACGTAAGAAATTACATTTTTGAAAATTTCTTTTGTGATATATACTAAAGTAAAAAGACAATTTTTTTTTTTAAAACTTGTTTATTTTCTTAAAAATGACGGTTTTCGCTTATGAAGCGTCAATAGTCTTTCGGGTAAATATACGGAAAGGGAAACGATCAGGAGTTCTAATCGAAAATAACACTGAGAATGGAAAAATGTTGACTTTCTTACTTTAATTTCAAGAGGATAGTTTTCTTACATAAAAACAACTGACTATCGCTGTCTGTGAAACTGTTACATACAAAATTTCTTAGCAAGCAATTTACTACAATTGAAAGTGGAATCTCTCTCTCTCTCTTAGGATCCCAATTGTAGATTTTAACTACATTAAAAAATACAAAATAATCATACTCATACTAATATTTTAAATGCGAAAGTTTAGATGGATGGATGTTTGTTAGAGTTTGTAGCCTAAACGGCTGAACGGATTTCGATGAAATTTGGTACAGATATAGAGGATAGTCTGGAAAAACATATAGGCTACTCG
>NW_013528053.1:0-894 GCF_000836215.1 Papilio polytes | reverse complement strand
CAGGTCGGTGTCGGGGTCCTGCTCCTTGGCCACCGCCACCGCGTAGTACCAACTCTCACCGCTGGTATACACCTGCAAATATACTAGCTGTTATATGTGCATTATTAAAAAAAACATACATAAAAATAAAAACTACTACCAAAATGCATTTTTTATTGAACTGTATAATTTTGATATTATACAAACGACTATTTGAAAAGCTACATATAACCGTTTACGCAATTGGTGATATATTGCGCAGGACTGTCGTATATTGTAATATATTTTTCAAAACATACAAAGTAAATAAAATAAGTACTAAGAACATTAGGTTACCAATATGGATTCTTAATAGCTTTCATAACTCAAATCCCTTCATAAATTAAAATTATCGTTACCATGTTATCCTAGCTTCGTAGTTTCCCTTTCCCGCATAACGGTTTTCTCCAATTAATTTATCCCCTAAATTTTATTTCTTTAAAATGTAAGTGTAGGGCTTTTTTAATAACAAAACTACTAATTCATAAAAAATTTTTTTTCTTTATGATGTCCCATTTTTGTATGAAGTGTTTTTTTTTTCTTTTATTTAAAAGTGTGTTTTTTTATTTTACTTTTTTTTATTTCTGTATAGATATGTAATTACTACGGCCGGTTACCCTAAGGATTAAGATGTATGTTAATTGAGTGCGAAGGAGCTAAATCAGCGCAGGAACGGCTTAGTCCGTCCTGCATACGCTGAGCTGGCTACGTTTTGCCACGAATATGTCACCTTTAGAATAAGTCTTTGTTATCTAATTTCTATTTTGTGGCAATAAATGCATTTTCATTTCATTTCATTTCAATTTCATTTCAAATGTACTGTGATCGCCGACACATAACTAAGTAATGTGTTAACGCTATATTACATTAGTACAT
>NW_013528052.1:0-1660 GCF_000836215.1 Papilio polytes | reverse complement strand
CACCAAGAGGGTTCAACACTTCAAAAGCTTAAATTAAAACGATACTTTTTGCTGTCTTATTTGTTGATATAACGTGAAGTTTTAAACTGTATATATTACTGTTACCGATGACTTCATCCACGGTTTTAGAAAACATATCTTTACAACAACCATATTTACAACCTGGCATATTTTATGAATGAACCATGTGATACTTCAGACTTTGTTTTATATCTGTTTCAAATTTCAATAACATATGTTACCACTGCAGAATTATCGAGAATACATGAAAAAATAAAATCAATTAATCCAATGGGAACCGTAGCTATTTCCGGTATCAAAAATAATCGATGTGTTTTTCCAGACTATCATCTACGTCTATGCTAAATTTTATCCGTTTAGGCTACAAACTCTAACTTTCATCCATCCATTTATAAACGCATTTTTTATCAATAAAAAATAAGTTATTTGTTAGATTAATCATAAAACATAGAAATAGATTTTTAATAATACAGTAAACAAATATTGTAACAGTATTACTAAATGATTTTCATTCATTCTGACTTCAAATTACCAAAGAATTAAAAATGATTTAGTTTTTTAAATGATGCTTCATTTTTAAATTCAACAATCTTTTGTCATTTTTAATAATTACCTCAAATAAAGATATTTAATTTAAAAAATTGACAAATGATTTTTAAATGCTAATAAAATCGTTTAAATTTAGAATTCTAATTCTTTTTTTAAATAAAAAAATTATGCATTCTTTTCATGTTTGTAATTTTATTACCCGTAATCACAATATGGACCTACCCAATTATTTACATTACAAATTTTTGATAATTAGTTTTATAGCTTTAGCTGTTAAATTTTATGGTCTAGAAGTATATACCAAGTAAAAAAATATAAAACATATTTACCTTGCGGTAATAAATAAAAACAAAATAAGTAGTGTTTTTATAGACTTTTATAAAACAATGTCAACGCCCTTGAAACCAAAATCAATTTTAATTTTAACTTTTACCTAAAGTGCTATGACTTTTCGTTCATTTCAACCACCATCTTGTACCATGTTGTAAAATAAATACAAAAGTTAAAGACCAGGTCCATATTTTTTAAATGATAAAAACATAATCTGGCAACCTGCCAGCTACTTGTATTGTAACTAATGCAAAGATAATACTAATTACTAGCAGTTCCCGTGCGACTTCGCCCGCATCAATATCCATTACACTGAGTAGATACAAACACAATTTTTATGATAAAAATTAATATTTGCCAATCCCTAAACTTGAGCTGTGCCAAACTTTCCGCCGTAAAATATATTACTTACTAGCTTTCGCCCGGAATTCCGTCCGCGTATGTAAAAAAAAAGTAAGTAACCAATGTGTTGTTCGAGACTATCCTCTACATTTATGTCAAACATCCAGATCCGTAAAATAGTTAAGGCGGTTAACTTTAACAAACATTCATCCATCTAAATTTTCGCATTTATCATATTGTAAGATTTATTAAGTTCGCATTTTATAAGCCACCGCAAAATTGTGTCTCAATAACTGTTTTGAATCCCAGAAGTTTAAGTTCCTAGTTTAATAAAAATGTATTGGAAACACTATCTTAGTTTTTTATTTTATATATGTCGGAGTTGGGTCTTTCTCCCCGACATCTTTGCTACCGAGTC
>NW_013528051.1:0-1018 GCF_000836215.1 Papilio polytes | reverse complement strand
AATTATCTAATGTTATTGTTTTGCAAACAGAAAAGAATGACTAAAATAGATATTTAATTTTTACAGCCTGAGCCAGAAGAATCTAAACCGAAGAATGATGAAGATACCTGGTACACTGTTGGCATTGTCAAAGGCACTACATTTACGGTAAGAATTTGTTATTACTAAAAATAATTTGTATAGCTTATGATAATACCTACACATGTATAACAGTAGAGCTGGCCTCGTTGCTGGTTTCGGCTCTCTTGCGCCAGATAACAGTTGAAAGTAACACTCAAAATTAGGACATCATCATCCTTTATTGATCCATAGTTTGACAACGTAATGTGAACCAAGCATAAAGGTTTAAAATTAATTATTTATCGATATTGTAGGTGCAAAACTACATATCTGACCCGAACGTGGAGCTGTCCAACCTGTCGCTGGACAGCCTGCCGGAGCTGGGCGCGCTGCCCACCTCGCCGCTGGAGCACGGCACCGCCTACAAGTTCCGCATCGCCGCCATCAACTCCTGCGGCCGCGGCGAGTTCAGCGAGGTCTGGACACTGCCCACTGCCCACTGCCCTTTATTTATAACAGACTATATACGTAACATCATCTCAAGTGATAAATCCACGCCTAAACGCATAAAAGTATTAAAAAAATATCTATCAGATGGTATACGGAACGTAGTGTATTACATTCGTTTCAGTATTCTTCCGATAGTGTTTTTTTCCGTTTTACTTGTTATCATTAAATACTAGCTTTTCTCCGCGTCTCTGTCTACACGGATAAAAATACACATTAGGTAATTGTACGTGTTTTCGAAGACTGGTTAAGATTTCTCTGAAATTGATTTTTTTCAGCCAGACTGTTCTAGAGATTCATGTAAAATTTCACATTTCTAGTATTAATAAGATAATTTATTTGCGTGCAGGAGTCTGCGTTCAAGACGTGCCTGCCGGGGTTCCCCGGCGCGCCCTCCGCCATCAAGATCTCCAAGTCGCAGGAGGGCGCGCACCTCTCGTGGGAGCCGCCG
>NW_013528050.1:0-2042 GCF_000836215.1 Papilio polytes | reverse complement strand
CTCAGATAGCTTAAAAATGACTTCGCCGTCAGATAAGGTAACAAAACCCAATATTTTAAACGTTGGATTGTTATCAGACAATTTACGATTTGGTGGGACAGGCCCTAAAGGTTTTTAGTGTGAATTTATGTCACCTGCAAATCATTGCCGTCCGTTTGCAATTTACCGAGAACAATCATTATGACTCGGCAAATATCATATCGAAAAAATCTATTCTCAAATTGACGTATTACTTTTGTAGGTGATATTTACTCGTATAACTGTCATCTTGTGTGCAGTCAATAAAGAATCTTCTAGTGACACTAAGAGACTAAACTAACACAACTGTTTAGTCTTGCTTTGATTCCTATGAGGTTATATGGATGTACTACTCGATTTGTAGTTGTGCAACTAAACAGTTGAATTCGCTGCGAAACAATAGACACTCGCACAACAGTTGTGCGATAGTTTAGTCAACGGTGTGAGCCCGTTCTGATGACAACTACCACTGAAATGTCATCTTCAATTTTGAGCAGTTCTCCCATTCTCCTCTAGAGGCTTCAAAAAAAGATATAAAAACCTACATATAAGACCGTACGTCTGTAGCTGTCTCCTTCTAGATGGCTAGCGACGTCCGCGTTATACAATACCAATAAATTTACAAAACACCACATTGAGGAAAAATAGCCTTTGTGATAGTAAAAAAGCATTATCATTATGACCACAGCAAAACGTGATTTACGGAACAATTACTAGTTTTATGAATGTCTTGTACAATGTTAAACGCGTACTGACCGACGTTACACTGTGTAATGTAACACGTTAACGCCAGAATTGTTTTTTTTTTTTTTACAGGAGGCTTTTTCGGGAAGCGTCGATAACGCCTCATAAGTCTAAAACCAACAATAAACAGTTCTCTAACTACTTTCTTAAACAAATGACGGCCAACTAAAACACTATCCCGGCCTCGTCCGTAGACGGGTGAGCCAGAATAGTGTTTAATTTACCGACATTACATCCATAAACTTTGAAATAATTAAGCCTAAAACGCTCGTTCCGAACTCCAATACAACATGCTGATCATCTCTGCACTACACTCACTGCAGGACCAGCATTGATGCAGTAAAAGTAGCCAGAAGCCAACCGAATGTTAGACTTTGTTACATTATGTGTTATAGAACAGTACGCCTTCAAGTATTGTCATATTTGTGTGGCACCGCCACATACAAAATATTGGTTGTCTCTGTTTTTTCAAAGAGAATGAGAGAGATGACGACATCTGTTGCGTTAACCATGAGTTTTATGGCATAGCAGGCCGTGATTTTGTTTTTTTTTAACGTATTACTAAGTCGGATTAACAACCATTTAATTAACAATTATAGAACAAGAGTAATAAATAATATTTTAGTCAGCAATATTAGTAACTACGCAAGAGTAATTGTTGGTAGGTTCTGTATGTCCGTATTACTGTACGTCCTTGCTTTAAGAAATATTCGACATTGATGTATATTTTGTTTAATGAATTGACGTGAATGTAAAAGGATTTGTATGTCACTGAAAGAATGTGAATTCCGTCAAGTTATGATCGGACTAGTCATAGTATAAACTGTCAGCGAATTAAAAATACCTACATATCTTATGTATGTTAATATTATAAACAGGAAAGATTTGTATTTTAAGAATTATGCATGTATTAAAAGAACTCAAAAACTACTGTGCCGATTTAAATAATAGCACCATTAAAAAGTTATCTTATCGTTGTGGAATATGCTAATTTTTAATTCCACGCGGACGAAGTCCCCTGCAACAGCTAGTAAAAGTAGCCCCTTTTCTTAGAACAAACGTGACTTCTCTTTCTCTCGTAAACTGCATTAAGTATACCTTCCATTATTCATTATATTTTACGTATAATCATTAATGAAAGTACACGAAATAATTTCTGATGTAATTAAAAAATCTATTTCTATTAATCACTACGTATGACACAGCAATTGACGGACATATCGTTTACCAATTTAATAATAATTAGAAATCGTTTTCTTTCAAGTCAAAGATAAAGATAT
>NW_013528049.1:0-1206 GCF_000836215.1 Papilio polytes | reverse complement strand
AACAGCAATCACCGAGCAGCGCGGCCCCGTCGCCGTCGGCCAACTAAGTAAACATACGGCTCTGTGCGAATTACTTCTCAATAATTTAGATAAAAGCGAAATAACAATACAATGATGATAAATGTTATTTAACTAACGGAAAAATTATTACTTTAAACCTATTATCTGCATAAAATATGTTACTGTCACAATTAGTTTTATCATGGGCTGTTTAAAAAAACATTTGCAAAACAATTTAAATAACTGTTGGAACATGTATTTACTTACTACCATATTCTCTATTAAACCTAAAGCGTTTATAAAAACAAATAACATAAACATAAACATAAATAAAAACACAAGTAACTTTCTAATTTAACTTTGAATGAATTTGAGTATAAAACTAAACTAAATTCATTTCAAATAATGAATAAAAAATTACAGCTTAAAGAGAGTTTTGAATCCATACGATAAAAGTATTGTTTTCTGAGTACCTAAGTACTCCAGATAAAGATTAATAAAGTGATTAATCTTATGCATAATCAACTCAATTTTAATTAACGGCTTTTTTGATAGATACTCAAATTATACATTGAACACGAATTTAGAGGTAGGTACTTACTTGGCCACTCCGACCATAGTGTTCACTCTTAACACTGCCAGATTAAATATAACAAGAATATTACGAGACTATTTCAATAATTCATGCTTAATTTAACTAAATAAACAAACAAATTCATCAGTGATAGTTTAGCGCAGAAAATTATCGATATTTCGAGGTTATATTTAAGTTTTTATTATAACAAGATTAATAAATGAGGAGTTTAAATACCAAATACCTATATTATTGATTCAAAATGAAATTGATATTCTATCAAAATAAGCAGATGTTTTAAAACATTAAAATTAACTCTACAATATAAACGTATTTATTGAAAGTTGTTAGTGGTATATAAGTGTTATTGTTGCTATGTACTGCAACTGCAAATTAATATGAAGTCAACAATCAAAGCATTAAAATATGTACATAATATGTGCCGACGTCTGCGTGTAGAGCTCACCAGTAATCTTCATTAAATTACAACTCATCTTACTAATAAAATAAATGAGAAAGTGTAGTTGGATGTTAGTTTGCTGCTTAAACGGCTGGACGGATCTCGATGAAATTTGGCATAATCAGGAAGAATACATAGGCTACTTATTTTTGTATTCAAATTCACGTGGACG
>NW_013528048.1:0-1395 GCF_000836215.1 Papilio polytes | reverse complement strand
GTACATTACGCAAATGAGAGAAGAGAGAGAAGTAAAAGGGAAAACAATTACTGTCTTCTCCACTTTAGTTCCTACGACGCGATTCTGAGTACATTAGCTTGCTGTATTGTGACTAATTTTATTCAGAATAGCACGGTAGTGTAGTTAAATTAGGTTGCTTGCGGATAGTGACGGCCTAATTTAGCAGGTAACCGCTTGCTGTTCTGTGACGGTTACCCGGTATTTGAACATTTTTTGTATCTGCGTGTGGTTCCCAACCTGGGGTCCGTGCGCAGACCGACCGCATTGGTTTAATAACCAATAAACGACTCTTTTGCCACCTTGGTTGTTTTCTTTGCTGTTTCGGCTCACAACACCCCTGCTCCCTTACAAAGGTTAATATTTTGTAATGTAGAAATAATAACTCATTACGACTGGACCGATTATGACGGGACTGTATCTGAAAGGTAGCTGATGTATGCGGAATTCTACAACTTCTGTAGTGACGAAGTCGAGGATAAGATAAATAAATAAGGTCATTAATACATTAAGAAAAAAAAAAAAGATAAATATGTCATATCAAATCCGGAATTGTTTTTTAATACATGTAATGCGCCAGTTCATAATAGTCCCACGATAAGTTTAATAATTTCATGTCCTTTTCAAATAGTGCCCGAAACGTCACCGGGCGAATTGTGGTGCGCTTCGGAAAATTCGCGAGAGTTGCGCGTGCGCTGGTCCCCGCCCGCGCCCGCGCCCGCGCCCGCGGCCTCGTCCGTCCCCGCCTCCGCCTCCGTGCTAAGCGGCTACGACGTGCTCTACGCATTATTTCACAACACGCCCAGTTAGTTATAGGTTTTCTTATGTTGTAAGGTAAACAATAGTATTACCTTTTGTAACGTCGGACATCATTTCTTAATTCTTATCACTACAAAGCACCATGTACAATGTTGAGATACGCGTATTACTTAAACATACGTAGATATTTGTTAATACAGCAGCGATGCACTTGTGTATACACAGCGTGGAGCGGCGAGGGCGAGGAGCGCGCGCTGGGCGTGGCCGGCGCCGCGCACGAGGTGCTGCTGGCGGGGCTGCGCGCGCGCACCTCCTACAGCGTGCGCGTGCGCGCGCGCTCCCCGCGTGGCCCCGGCCCGCCTTCCGCGCCGCGTCTCTGCACCACGCTCGACGACGGTAAAAACTTCACGGACGCAGCTCTGTTAAATATCAAAACAAAGAGTATTAAAAAATTCTATAAAAGTAATAAAATAATCGAAAAGTCTGTAATGTGTACAATTCAACATAAGTTAGTTATCGCAGAGATACAACTGGTATACTTGTACACTGACATAACATTGTGCCGGCGACGGCGGTGCGCGTGCGCAGTGCCGGGCGCGGTGGCGACACTGCGTGCCG
>NW_013528047.1:0-1010 GCF_000836215.1 Papilio polytes | reverse complement strand
ACGCCATCAGACACAGGCCTTCTCTTGCTTACTAATGAATGCTCCATATTACTAATCATACATCTGTGAGTTAATCCAACTGTAAGTCATTTTTATTGGTACTGGTATTGGTGGTTTTATCAGTTGAGCAAGTATTGGAAAGTTAAAATTAATTTAATTATTCTTTGACAATATGATAGATATAGTGACTGAGTAGTACAATCAGATTACTTTATAGTATTGTCTATTTCTTTTTGTTGTTTAATGATGCAACATTTTGATTTAATGACAAGATCCCTTTGATTATTTTATAGATAGCTGTTGCTCGTGTCTTCGCTCGCGTGTAATCATAAAATAGTAAACATGTAGCCTATGTTACTCACAGATAATTTACCTTTCTAACGATAAAAGTATTTTGAAAATTGGCCCAGTAGTTTTTGTGTTATTTCAATATATACAAAAATACAAATCAGTCCTCTTTATTATATTAGTATAGATTATGTTTAAGAAAACGGATGTAAATTCTTATGTAATGTAACACGTAAGTTTCCCCTGACAACACCGTAATGATTACGTACACGATAAAGACATACAATTGTGATTAAATTGCACACTACGAGACCCTAAAGGCTTCCAGTAAGGCCGGAACAGAGCGATAATCTGCCCTAAGGCGAGGAAACTTAACACAAGTTCTTAGTGTATACTGATGAATTAGATGTAACAGATAACATTTGTTACTCCCACTTGCTTTCTAACTGATAAAAGCAGACGTTTGATCACGTGGTAAAGTGCGTAAGTTCAATTCCAATGGATTTTAAAATTTTATAGAGTGATTCAATAAATCAATTATCAAATTCAGTGTACAAATTAACTTAATTTTTTTTAAAAACTATAGAAGAAAAAAAAATTATTAACAATAATTAATGTTGCATACAAAATAATATTCTATTAAAATATTAAATAAGCATTATTCTTTATAGTCTAGTAGTAGTCTAATAAAAAAAACTTACTGGCTTAAATAATTTTTGTCA
>NW_013528046.1:0-1801 GCF_000836215.1 Papilio polytes | reverse complement strand
AGCCTCACTTAAACCACATTGTGATCATCAATTATTTATCGATTAAACCTTTACGAATGCTCAAAGATTAATCGAATCGATTTAATACCATGTTATAAACTATATTTAATTTAATATTGCCCACAACTTCATCTGGGAATTAAAAAATATGTAGAAATATATGTTACCCGGTATGTAACTTCCCAACATTAAAAAAGGTAATATTAATGTATTCTAGAACGTATTTATAATAAATAGTAGGATAACAAACATCGTAAAAAGTATTTCTACGCCTTATTAAAATCTTTCACTGTTTTATGCTCGAAAGATGTGGGCAATGATATTAATAACTCACAATTAATTTCTATTTTACGCACGAAATTACAGAAATAACTTTTAATGTAAATCTTAATAAGAACACCATTAAGATAATGAACAAAACATCCGAAGGAAAATCACCATCATTTTAATGGAGATTCAACGTCTAAAATACGCTACTTGAAGCTTTGGTGTATCAAAGATTGTGTGGGGTAAATAAAATTATATTTTTAAAAACAATTGAATAAAAGAAGTAATACAAAGAATGTATAAATTTAGTTCTACACTGTTGCTGTTTTTCTTTTGCGCTGAAAAATAAATATAATTTCGCCGCACGCTAATCCTAATTGTTGCCGGGAAATAAGCTATTTCCATAGAGCAGAGCTCTGGCTTCATTTAAAATTTAATAAAAATGCCCCACTTTTTCGGAGTGAAATAAGCATTGGGGTGTAACGTTACAGATATACATTTCAACGTAATTATACTTCTGGAAATTTTACTCAGCGTTATAAAAATTAAAAATAGTAAACTGCAACAGCGACTTTGTATATCTATTATATTATGTGTATATAGTTAAGTAAGAAACATATTCAGATTTGCATTTTCATGAAGAATTTTTGAAACAAGCAGACGCCAGACAGTCACAGTATATTTACTCTAATATATTTAGAGAGGGCACAGACATCTAACTAAACTATCGTACAGCTGTTGTGTGATTGTCAATTGTTTCACAGCCAATTCAATTGTTTAGTTCCACAACTAAAAATCGAGTAGTGTGCGCACCTCCATATAATATCAAAAGAAACAAAGTGTGATCAAACAGCTGTACAATAGTTTAGTCAAAGGTGGGCGCGTGATTTAAAATACATAGACGAATACAAATAAAACGAGTTGAGTATAACGCAAAACCTAAACCCACAACTTAGACCATTCGAAAACTGATATGTGAAGTAAATTTTCCTCACCTCTTAATAAAATATAAGTTATATTTTTAATAAATTACTTTTACGCCTCATGCTCATGTCTCGACAATTATGTCGTAAACCCTTTAAAATGTCTTAAAACATGTCGCAATACAGTCATATTCTAACTCAATTAGCTTTGATAGTGTCGCGGGTCCTTAAATGTTTGATTAGAGCAGTTGTAAGGGGCGTAGACGCCGTCTTTGTCCGTAAAGAGACTCGTAAGAAGTGATGGGTGCTTAATTAAAATTTTGTTAGACATGCCTCTTCTATATGATTCACTTAACTAAAGTGATTTTAAATTTTTAGAACGTGAAACATGACGTAACTAGAAGGTAAAAAAGACGCATATGCGGTTCTTATGGTATTGCGGATGTCATTGGGCTTTGATAATGATGTTTTCTCCTTCCTTTATAAAAAAGGATTGATATCACGTATTTTGTCTCTGCTTTCATGTTAAAGCGTAAACACATACTACTTTGTGGCGCAGGATGTCAGCAATCACAGCATATTTTTGAATAATTATTTCTTTAATAAAAAGC
>NW_013528045.1:0-1422 GCF_000836215.1 Papilio polytes | reverse complement strand
CCACTTCACGCCTGTCTTCTGTGTGTTCGTGGTATTGCACTAGGCGAGCGGGCCCATTCGTGCGAAGATGTTAAAGTGGGCTCTACCACTGTTAAAGAAACAAGTGCTAAGCTGTAAGCTACTAATACATCTTACTTCTTACTAATATTATAAATGCGAAAGTTTTGATGGAAGGATGTTAGAGTTTACCGCCTAAACGACTGAACAGAACTCGATGATTTTGACATTAGATGGCGCGTGACCTAGTATAATTTAGTTTCTTTTATTACCGGGACAGATTGGCGCCTGTCGGTCTATCTTACGAATATTATAAATGCGAAAGTTTAGATGGATGGATGGATGTTTGTTAGAGTTTGTAGCCTGAACGGTTAAACGAATCTCAATGTAATTTGGTACAGGCTTAGAGGATAGTCTGGAAGGACACATGGGCTACTTACTTTTGTTTTCTTAAATTCCATGCGTACGGAGTCACAGGCGAAAGCTAGTACATTATAAACTTATTGCCTTCCTATGCCTATGCCTATATGCCTTCCAAAATTATTAAAAATGCATTATTGGCGTGCAAAACATTTTATGATTCGAGTGACACTTTGTTACTCGCGTGTTTTTGATAAAAACGACATAAATTTCTGTGAAAACGACAAACGCGACGTCAGATACCGTACCGATATATCCGGTGTTTACGCAACCGTTTACAACGTCAATATCTTAAAGGTGAATTCCAAATATAAAAATGAACGTTAAATTTTTACTGTTTTATAATAAAGTTAGACAATGTTTAGTTAAACATTTCTTACAAAGAATCATACTAATATTACAAATGCGAAAGTTTACATGGATGGATGTTTGTTAGAGTCTCGTAGAGTTAGAGTCTAAACGGCTGAAAGGATTTGGATGAAATATGCTATAGATGTGAGCATAGTCTGGAAGAACACGTAGGTGGTGCAGTAGGAGTAAGTGAAGCTCGGGAAGATGAAGAACGTAATGTAACTGAGATCCGGGTTTCTACCCCGCGTGGTGTAAGTGAATGGCGAAAGCGAGAGACCACACCCGGTCCTACCTCGCCCGAAAGGCAGACGGACGCGGCTGTTGTGCCCGCAAATGAGGCAGTAGGGTCCGCTGAAATTTGGGCACGGCCAAGGCAGAGGCCACGCGTAGATTATAGGAGTTATTTTTAATGTTTATTGATAAGTCTTGTAATTTTTATTTGTGTTGTATTTACAGAATCAGTGTGGAGGAGAGTGATGTCCACACTGGTTGCGTTAGCAACCATCAATAATAAACAAGCTGTCAACTGGAAAAAGTGTTTGATTGTAATTCATATATAACATATTTCTCACTCACTTTTGATTTTTTTTTTATTTTCACGCGTCGGAGTCGCGGGCGTGAACTAGTACGTTTATAAACGTATTTATGATTTGT
>NW_013528044.1:0-1153 GCF_000836215.1 Papilio polytes | reverse complement strand
AAGAAAATCGAGATCACTGACCTGCCACAACTGGTGGCTGGTTTCCACAGGTATGCAACGATTATTTGCTGTTACTTAATAGAAGGGCCAACCCGTCGATCAATCGCAACTGTTACTCCAGTGGCAAGGTGGCAAAGCAAAAAATATAAATACATGCACTCTTACAAATAAACGCGATATAAATTTAAACTTAGGAATAAACTGAGTATAACTAAATATTAGTACAAATTTTTGTTTGTGAGTCTGATAGACTATATAAATATTAGAAATTGTATATTGAACTAAAATGTATCATATGAGATTTCAAGAAATATGTAATTACTAGATCACTCAAAGTGTTTCTTCTGTGAACAATAGATTTTGGGTCTAATTAAGTTGGCCAACGCTGGTCCTATATCCGCACGACGGTATAAGATTTTCTCATGCTTTTGTAAGTTTGTTTACATAAAAAATATATTAAATGTTAACTTAGTTTGGTGGGCATGGCGGCGGTGCTGACTTGCGTAGCCACGTATATGCACGACTTCCCCGCCATGGCGCTGGACCCCACAGCCGTCACACTCAAGACATCGCTCTTCCTCGGCACATACATTGGAGGCATTACTTTCACGTGAGTACATTATATTATATTACAGACTAACTGTTGTTTGCGACGTCTGCATGAAATTAAAAAAGTAATAAAACATATAGCGTGTTTTTATAAAATACCTTTCTAATGGTGAAAGAATTTATTTCAATAATCCAAAAATACGAATCATCCTCTTTATAATAATAGTATAGAAAACTAAATTTGTAATAAATGTATTAATGATTATATAAATAACTAGCTTTCGCTCGCGACTCCGTCCGCGTGGGATTAAATCAAAACTGAGTAGCCTGTGTTCTTCCAGACTATCCTCTATGTCTATGCCAAATTTCATCCTAATCCGTTCGTTCAGCCGTTTAGGCTACAAACTATAACTAACATCCATCCATCCATTTAAACTTTCGCATTTATAATATAAGTATGATTTTATTATTTGTTATTTATATTACAAATAGCCACGTATATTTAAAAAACTTAAAATACTAATGTGAGTACTGTATTGCAGCGGTTCCTTGGTGGCGTACGGCAAGCTGCAGGGGTCGCTGTCGTCTGCGCCGCTGCTGCTGC
>NW_013528043.1:0-2767 GCF_000836215.1 Papilio polytes | reverse complement strand
GAAGTTGTTTTTAGTAAAGTGTTTTTGTAATGAAATGTTGCGTATACGATTTTATTATATTTTTTTCCATGTTTAGATACGGTTTATCTACATAATAAAAGCAATTCCAAAAATTAGGAAACATCCCCATTCAACTGTTTAGTTTCACAACAAAAATCGTGTAGTGTGCACCTCCATATAATCTCATAGGAATCAAAGCGGGACTAAACAATTGTGCGATAATAGTCAAAGTGTACGCGCACCTATAAAATCTACAAGGACATTAACAATGACATAAAAAGATGGCGCTAGTGAGTTATAATTTAGCGCAACTTATACCTCGTCAGAGAACTTCCGTCTATAGGCATATGGTATTGTGTTTTACAGTAACCTATACATATATTATAAAGAGGATTTTGATTTTGTATGTATTGGAATAACTCATAAAAAACTGGGTCGAATTTAAAAATTGGTTTACCGTGCTCTCTCTTTAAGCCTCTCTCTCTCGCGTCTTTTGCCTGCAATTTTGCCCATCACAATTAGTTGAAGAAGGCCGTATTCCTCATGTCGCAAAACATGGCCTATAGATATGCGACCTTCCTCTTTTTGACAGTCTGCAATAGCTCGCGTCAACGCGCTGAAACACCCGCAGATTGGAAACCTTCTGTGTCCAACTGATGCGTAGCATTCTACGGTAGCACCACATTTCAAAAGCTTCCAAAAAATTCTGGGTATTGGCTTTGAGAGTCCAGGCTTCGCTACCGTACTACAGGCCACACATGTATATATGTGTGGCCTGTAGTATTGTATGTCCGTTTTACCGGTTTACCGTTAGAAAGGTAATTTATCTGTGATTAACATAGGCTGTGTTTTTTATTACTTTTTAATTTCACACGGGTATAGTCGCGTGCAACAGCTATGTCATATATTTATGGGGGTAACATCTTTATTGCTATCTATACTATCCATAGTTTCAAGTTTATTGTTTGTATAAGGTTGTTTGTGAAATAAAAGGTGCTATTTTATTCAGTAAAAGCAGTTATGTAAAACGAATGGTCGATTGTTACGTATTCGTGTATCGTTTGCCAAAAATTTTATTAGATTTTATTAACGAACGAATACATTGAAATATTTTAATAGCATTACTATATTTTGAAATGTACAATATTATAAAGAGATACGATTTTTATTGTTGGACATTTGTATGTATTGAAATAAATCAAAAACTACTGGGCTTCACCTTTAGAAGGGTTATTTATCTGTGTGTAACATAGGCTATGTTCTTTCATTAATTTTTAATTTCACGCGGACGAAGTCACGAGCAACAACTAGTAAATAACATTATGACAAAATCATTTAACTGGGGTAGGTCATGAGGGGTTGCAAATTCTCTCAAAATTTTGTCTTTTTTTCTGCACGCCAATATTTCACATCATAAGCAATAAGCTTACATAGTTTTCTAGGATTATTCCCAACCGTCACCCCGTTATGTCCCCATATGGTAAAATATGAGAATGAAAAGTTTCATACATCCCATTTTAGTCCCACTATCACCAATAAGGTACCAGATGGAATAGTTATGAAATACAATAAGTCCCAACCGTCCCCTCGTCTCAAAATGTGGGATGGATGAAACTTTATTCTTATCTGTCTCCACGTGGGGACTGAGCGGGGTGACGGTTGGGAATAATCCGTATTCTATAAGGTCTACATAATTTCTATAAATAAATGACTATCGACACATCAGTTTATAAGCCAACAAGCTCAATAGACGTGGCTATTTTTATAACGGTCACATGTAAGCGATAGTTGCGTTATTACGAACTTATAATTTTTTTTTTAATTAGAATGTTTTTCTAAGTTTTATTTGGATTGCTATTAAGTAACTGAAAGTATAATCTTAATTTAATACTTAATAATTAATCACATCTATACTAATATAATAAAGCGTAAACACACACTTCTTTGTTGCCTAAGATGTCAGCAATTACAGCATATTTTTGAATAATTCTTTCTTTAATAAAAATCCCTACACTTACGTCACGCTTTAGGCTATATATTTTCACGCCATTAAACTTAGTTGCTAAATATTTTAGATAAAAACCTAAATGTGGGAAAGAGACCATAAGTTGCTGCCAACATCAAGGAAGCAAGATTGCCATAGTAAGGTAATTGGTATTTTGACATTGGCAATTGATAAATTGACAAATGTAAACGATAAAATGAAGGTTTTATAAATACTTGCGGATGAAGCCGCGTGGGAACAGCTAGTTAATATTATAAATGCGAAAGTTTAGGATGGATGTTTATTAGAGTTTAGCCTAAACGGTTCTACGGTCTAGCTGGTGATGATGACATCTTAAGAACATCATAGTAATTAACTTGTTTGTATAGCGCATTTCAGTGTTGTCAGCGCGTTTCAGCATATAACAGTGGTAGTGCCCGCTTTAACATCTTAGCACAGCAGGGCCGGCACGCCCGGTGTAATACCACGACCACACAGAAGACAGGCGTCAAATGGAAGGAATTCCGTGTTTCGTCTGATGAGTGTGGTGCCGGAGGCCTAATTTAAGTCCCTTCCTCTTTACCACCCTTTTCTTATAAGGAGAGGATGGGAACGGGAAGTGGATTTGACGGTAGAGGAGATGCATAAGAAGGGGAAATATCCTCTTTATGTGCGTCTCCTCCTCTGTCGGGTAAGGGTAGGCAACGCATCTGCAATTGCGGATGTCTATGTCAGTTAGCCGCGAAACGGCGTCAAGGACGCACCTACGCGCACGCTCAAGGG
>NW_013528042.1:428-1567 GCF_000836215.1 Papilio polytes | reverse complement strand
ATAGACAGCGTTAATGATTTATGTGAAAAACATTTCAAGTGAGGTATCAATTATGCCTACTCTATATATAATTTTTGAATCTCTTTATTTTTAAACCACCCATCACTAACAAATTTTCAAGTGAATTGCAAACTTTACATTTATTTACAAAGGTCAATTTAGGTACTTAATTTAGTTATGTATGTTAAAATATTACGATCTTTGTCGAGTTAATTTCAAGAAAGCGATGGTTCCAGTTGGATAAAACATATTACAGCTAGGGGTTTGGTCGCTTAAATTCGAAATTAATATGTAATAAAACAACTTTTAGCAAAATAATTTTTAAGTCAGTGTATTTATTATTTTAAAAACATATTGAATTCGTGTTTTTAATTTAATAAGCTATGAAAAATACACAAAATACACCGCAATGACGTCACGCTACCACATGACATTCATTGGTTACGTAAGGAATATAAGACAGAGTCCGTGATAAATATCCAAATAACTATGAGAGGATCATTAAGAGGGGTTCAAAAAACACACATCAAGTTAGAAGAAAAGAGGAAAATACGATCAGAAAAGTTGTGACATTTCGGTTTCATATTAATTCATTTTTTTTTAATTTTGACATGTGACATTATCATGTCAACGCAGTAAAGAGTATGGTAGCTATTTATAGTTTATCTAAATAAGATCGATTAGTTTGACAATTCGTTTGAAATTTAGTAGGGATGGGTTGTGTATAATCATTCATGAATCTTATCGATTTTCAATTTTTATCCTTAAAGAAGTTGGAATCGATAGATTTATAGTTATAACTTAAGAATTAAAAAAAGGCTGTTTTCTCAAATTAATAAAGACCTACAGAACCATTATAAATAATCGAATTGGATTTCGCTATTACTTCTGTCATCGCTAAATTCTCTACACTGTAATCAATACTAGAATTGTCCTTTAAAATAATTTAAAAAAATTATTAATTTTAGTTAAGTTCAATAAATCTTATTTAAACCGAATATCGATAATTCATAATTGTTCGCTATGCATTTTTCTTTCGTCACTACGACACCTGTCTATTAAGTACGGTATTTACATTCATACAAATTTAATTCGATACTTCATATGCGTCATTTATCAAACTAATCTATCTTATTTAG
>NW_013528042.1:0-383 GCF_000836215.1 Papilio polytes | reverse complement strand
ATCGAATTATTAACGAAATTCATAAAAGATAATTTTTGTTGTAGCTGTGCATTATAAGTTCTGCTGCCACATATTTTTCTGACCCGTTAAATAAAATTCCAACTGCCATACAACAATTACTGATTGTCTTAGAACGTTTGCCAAAGTTATAAGCTCCTTTTGTTAATTCGTATAAAATGAAGAGAATTATAAAAATCGTGTTTCGTATTAAATGTATTTATTGCATTAATTACTAGGACAAGAAATCAATGTGTCCGAAAGTCCGTGTATTTTACGGATAATTTACGAAACTACTGCGCCGGATGTAACAGGACTTTGAATGCAATATTATAGGTAACCTAGTCTTTATAACATGGTATATTCAATACAATAACATAATTAGG
>NW_013528041.1:479-948 GCF_000836215.1 Papilio polytes | reverse complement strand
CGGTTGGAACTTATTTTATTTCAGAGCGGTTTATTCCCAACCGTCATCCATCTGTCCCCACGTGAGAATAAATAGTTACATCCGTCCCACCATTTGAGAAAGCACGGTTGGAACTTATTTTATTTCATAACGGTTCCATCTGTCACATTATTGGTGATAGTGGGGCTAAAGGGTAGGACGGATAATGTGGGGTGACGGTTGAGAATGATCCCTGGGAGCCTACCCTAAGTTAGTGACTAGGCTATAGTCAACCACGCTGCACTGCAGGTTGACTTCACACATATCTTTTGAATTTCTTCGCTGGTATGTGCAGGTTGCTTCCTGACAATCCTCTATATATGTGCCAAATTCCATCAAGATCAGTTCATTCAATCAAAATTTCGAATCTATACTATTATAATTATCCGACGGAGGAGGAGACGCACATAAGGAGGATATTTCCTCTTCCTATGCATCTCCTCCATCGTCA
>NW_013528041.1:0-354 GCF_000836215.1 Papilio polytes | reverse complement strand
AGATGTCAGCAATCACAGCATAGTTTTGAATAGTTCTTTTTTAAATTAAAAGCCCTACACTTATGTCACACTTTAGGCAATATATTTTCACGCCATTAAACTTAGCGGGTAAATATTTTGGATAAAAACCCTAATGTGGAAAAGAGACCATAAGTTGCTGCCAACATTAAGGAAGAAAGGTTGTCATCATGTCATGTCATTTTGACATTTGCAATTGATAATTTGACACATGTAAACAATATAATAAAATGTTCATAATTCTATGCGGTTGAAGTCGCATGGGAACAGCTAGTATGAAATAGGATTTTTTCTTTTATAACAAGATGGCAAACGAGCAAGCGGCCACCTGAATCC
>NW_013528040.1:0-1412 GCF_000836215.1 Papilio polytes | reverse complement strand
AGCGGCTCAACTCACCCTGCATACTCATCACCAACCACGACTCCGCACTGATGCCGGCTCTCATCACCGCTGATGATAAGGTAGCAATCACCAAATTCACGATGTGATAGAATTTAAAATGAATCTTAAAAACAGATAAATCTCATAAATCCGTTTTTATTAATTTATGATAAGTCATTACTAGCTTGCGCCCGCGACTCCGTCAGTTGGAATTTTAAAAAAAACAAAAGTGAGTAGCCTATGTGTTCTTCCAGACTATTCTCTACATCTATGTTGATTTTCATCGAGATCAGTCAGCTGTTTAAGCTAGAAACTTTAACAAACATCCATCCATCTAAACATTCGCATTTATAATATTAGTAAAATGTATGTAATCTATATTCTAGGACCCTACGAAAACAAAGCCTTTGAAATTCGACCGTATTCTATGTGATGTGCCGTGTTCAGGAGACGCGACTCTCCGTAAGAACCCTGATATTTGGCTCAAATGGTCCACGGGGAATGGAAATAATCTACATGGGTATGTTTTATAACTTAAACATATTTATTACTGACTAGCTGTTTACGTGCGACTTTATCCGCATAAAATTATGAACATTTTATTTTATTGTTTACATCTGTCAAAATGTCAAAACCATGGTGAACTTGCTTATCTATCTATTTCTTGTTTATGGCTCTCCCATAGCGGATTGGGCCAGTGTCAAGTGTTTGTGGTTTTTCTAATTTGGGAGAAACTGGCGATCGAATCTTCCATAATGTTGGCAGCTTGTAGTTTATGGTCCTTTTTCTACATGAAGGTTTTTTTTTTTAATTTCTTTACCATCTAAGTATTCGCGTGAAAATATATAACCTAAAGCGTGACGTAAGTGTAGGGCTTTTTATTAAAGAAATAATTATTCAAAAATATGCTGTAATTACTGATATCCTATGCCACAAAGTGTGCGTTTACACTTTATTATATTAGTACTAGCTGTTCCTATTAGGCTTCATCCGCATGAAATTATAAAAACTTTATTTTATTATTTACATCTGTCAAATTCTCAATTGCAAATGTCCAAATGACATGACATGACAAACGTTGGCCATCTTGCTTCCTTGATGTTGGCAACAACTTATGGTCTCTTTCCCACATTAGGGTTTTTATCCAAAATATTTACCCCCTTAAGTTTAATGGCGTGAAAATATATAGCCTAAAGCGTGACATAAGTGTAGGGCTTTTTATTAAAGAAATAATTATTCAAAAATATGCTGTAACTGACATCTTAGGCAACAAAGAAGTGTCTGTTTACCCTTTATTATAATAGTATAGATATATGAAAATGAAAATGTAGTTAACATTGCAAGGAACAAGACACTTTCTCTAAGTGTATCACCGCGGGTTTCCTTGACTGCACATTTTTCATCAGTATCCA
>NW_013528039.1:0-542 GCF_000836215.1 Papilio polytes | reverse complement strand
TCACATTACAGTTTCTATACGTAAATTATTAATAAGCTTTTAAAATATCTACCAACGGTAATGCGTTATAAAATATTTTGTACAGTTATGCTAAAGTTTTGAAATACTCTACAATAAATTACAATATTTTTTATCAGGTATTAGTTACCAAAATTAACAGCTTTAGAACAAAATAAGCTGGTAATAGCTGAAATCCACTTTGCTACGAGTTGATGTCTTAAATGAAAATTTTCGCTTGCATAAATTCAGAAAAAGTTTACATAAAAAAATAAGTAAAATTGTAAGATAAATGATTTGCCTTGTTTCCTTTTGAAAACACTTTTAGAATGTTTATTGCATTTTATTACAAAGTATATTTAACTATAATCGTATATCACGAAATTGTTAACATTTTTTTTATATTATAGGGGGCAAACGAGTGGCGAGAACACCGAGGTGGTCAGCGACGCCCATGGACATCCGCACCACCAGAGGAACTACATATGCGTTGCCGGCCTTTGAGGACATGATAGGCTCGCTTCTTGAAGGACCCTAAGTCGTAT
>NW_013528038.1:0-504 GCF_000836215.1 Papilio polytes | reverse complement strand
TTCATATGTACATATAGTAAATATATCACCGGTAACTTCTTTGAAAGGTACTATGTTGTCAGTACGCCACCTCATAAAATAGTAACACCTATTGGTAATTTATACCTAGATAACCATACTAATAATATAAATGCGAAAGTAAGCTAAGGTTCCTCAATATGTTTTGAATTTATTCATTTGTAATTGTAATGTTAATTGTCAAAAAAACTTGATTTCTGTTAATTACCAATAGGTATATGTCCTGGATGAAAGTCAGCAGCTGATCCTAGCGGTGGACGCGAAACCGACCGAAGTGGAGAAAGAGATGGAAAATATAACTCGATCCCTGTCTAACATGACGGGCTATGACGTCCGCGTACGAAGGTTCGAGCCTAGCTTCAAAGGCTCTATGGATGGACATGCGTAAGTTTTCTCATTAGAGTAAATTAAAAATCTATTTATTTTTGGTGTAAAATATTTACAATATTCTTTGTTACAGAACCGATCTGTATATTTACGGAGTTG
>NW_013528037.1:0-551 GCF_000836215.1 Papilio polytes | reverse complement strand
AAGTGTAATAAATATTTTACGGCGGCGCGCTATCTACGCGAGGTCGCGCCTCCAATTTCGAAATTGCAATGCGGCACTGATTCCACTGGCCGTGCATCACTTTACTGTGGGCTTCGACTGTCGAAGCTCATGAATAATATAATGTTACTATCCCTCTCATTTTATTTCTAACAATAGAGACAACAATATGTGTCACAGCAGTAGACTGTCCACGAACACTGCTTATACAAAAAGACGATTTATACATGCTCTACGCTGTTTAGTTCTATTAAAATAGTTACAAATAACCCGTAGTAGTTGCCTAAAATGAGCCTGGAGAGGTGATATGATTGAAAATTCTTCAAAATTATCAAATCGACGTTTTTTCACTATCTAAATACCTGTGCAAACATGTCACTTTCATTCAAAGAAAATCATCCCCTTAAGAAACACAAGGAAATATTTTGGGATATAGCACCAAACTTTGTATACTTATTTTCTTGAATACATTATAAGTTGTATAGTGCATTAAGTGTTCTTGAACTTTCACCTAACTTGTGATTCTATTGAGT
>NW_013528036.1:0-569 GCF_000836215.1 Papilio polytes | reverse complement strand
CGCGAGGCCGCGCCTTCAATTTCGAAATTGCAATGCGGCACTGATTCCACTGGCCGTGCATCACTTTACTGTGGGCTTCGACTGTCGAAGTTCATGAATAATATAATGTTACTATCCCTCTCATTTTATTTCTAACAATAGAGACAACAATATGTATCACAGCAGTAGACGGTCGACGAACACTGCTAATACAAAGAGACGATTTACCATTGTCGTTTATACATGCTATACGCTGTTTAGTTCTAATAAAATAGTTACAATTAAACCCGTACTAGTTGTCTTAAATGACCCTGGAAAGGTGATATTATTGAATATTTTCCAATATTATTAAATCGACATTGTTTTCGTAATTTTGTCCGCCAACACGATTAATTTTTACTGTCTAAAAACCTGTGCAAACATGTCACTTTCATTCAAAGAAAATCATCCCCTCAAGAACTTCACGCAAGTATTTTCGCATACAAAAATAAACTTTGTATACCTATTTTTATAAGTACAGCGTACATCATAAGTTTTAGAAGTACATTAAGTGTTCTTGAACTTTCACCTAACTTGTGATTCTATTGAGT
>NW_013528035.1:0-535 GCF_000836215.1 Papilio polytes | reverse complement strand
TGTATTAAAAAAGCGTAATAAGAACCCACGTATTATTTACATTTGTAAATAGTTGTGAAGCTACACTTTTGATTTACCTAATGGATTTAAATTGTTTGTTTTTTACATTATCATTTCATTTCACTCATTTTCTTTCTCGTCCGGTGTGAAACATCAATTCATACAAAAACATCTCATCACACTTATTCTTTTTAAAATGCAAAGATAATACATTTTTACTTATGTTTCAGTAGAAATTTCCGTTAAATTTCATACGCCTAACTCTATATTGAAATTTTCCATCGTAATAATGTGTAATGTCTCCTAATTCTAATATAATAGCTTGTAAATTAAAACATTGCAACTGCTTCTGTATTACACAGGGGGAGCAATTTAAAAAGAAATATTCAAAATCGTAATGTAGTGACCAAGCTGTCTATTTGTCTGCAAAGGTAGTTTTTATTAAACAATTAATTTTGATAGGTATACAAATTAATAAGTAATTAACAAAAACTTTTTAATAAAAAAACAAAACCGACTTCCAAACAAAATACAC
>NW_013528034.1:0-882 GCF_000836215.1 Papilio polytes | reverse complement strand
AATGGGGATGTATAGTGAGGAAATTATGAACTTTATTTTAAATTACTTTATTTTTAATTACACTTACGTCTCGCTTAAGGTGACTCGCTTTTATTAAAAAAAGAATTATTCAAAAATATGCTGTAATTGCTGACATCTTGGGCACCAAATAAATGTGTGTTTACGCTTTATTATAAGTATAGAGTATAGATAAACCTAGGAAGTCTTAAATACTTTGTGGTATATTCTTGAAACTTATTTCTTTGAATAGAAATTTCAATTAGGTGTTCATAAGACAATTGTAACAGCAATTAAAACATGATTTAGAAAGCAATTAAATAATATTTCATACAAAGAAATGAATAAGATTTGGGCAGTAAAAGGGACGGATGAAAGGAGAATACATGTAGCGGAAATGCGAATGTTAAGATGGATGTGTGGGGTAACACGATTGAATAAGATACGAAATGAGTATATTAGAGGAAGTTTGAGAGTAGCCCCAGTGGTTGAGAAAATAAGGAGTAAAAGGTTAGAGTGGTATGGGCATGTTATGAGAAGGGATGAATCGCATGTGATAAGAAGGATGTTAGTTATGAATGTGGAGGGGTACATCGGTAGAGGTAGACGTAGAAAGAGATGGATGGATTGCATGAAAGGTGACATGATCAAGAAGGGAGTGATGACTGAGATGACGGATGATAGAATGCTTTGGAGGACGAAAACCCGGTGCGCCGACCCTACGGGAGTAGGATAAGGCAGGGGAGATGATGATGATGATGAAATGAATAAGATTTCTGAAAAATCTCAAGGATCAAATAATCATATTATGACTCGATAATTTTCTTTGTATTATGTAAATATTATTATCGTAGTTTCTAACGATTTCAGACTATTTTTGCGATA
>NW_013528033.1:0-1040 GCF_000836215.1 Papilio polytes | reverse complement strand
CAACCCTATCGATAGTTTTATCGAGTTAATGTTGAATGCTCTTGTTTATATTTAAAGGTATTTAAATGAAGATCCCAGAATACCGTCTCGGGTACTTTTTACATTTTTTTTTTAAACAGCTGCCTCAAATTATTTAAAACTTTATCTGGTCCGAAGTTTTGGACCATATTTATGGCGATTTGTGTTGAAAGTTAAATTTAATAAAAAAAAGTTATTTAAACCCAAATTTACCTCGCTACTCTAATATTTTATTTTATTATCTGTTAGTCCAAGATCGTATTGGACATAAACGGATAAGGCATATAAATAATAAAATATCCAATTTTTGTTTTTTTTAATATTATTACCACTATAGAATTTCTTAATACTATTGATTATTTTAAGCAATTGCAACAGCGAATGGTTTATAAACTGGTGTTAATTTTTGACCGACTTCCCAAAAGACGGAGGTACACAAAACATCTGTCCTTTTTTTTTTGATATTACGTATTATATCGATAGTATGCGTACATCACTAATGTTATTAGTTTAGTAAGTGATGTTGTGCAACATTTGCGATATTGTTCGTAGAACTGCGGGCGCAATTGTGCTCCGGCGCATCCCCTCGTGAGCCTACCAGAGGATTACACTATAATAAGAACGATTAATTGAAACGCTATACATAATACATTTGTAACGCTTTTATATTTTCTAAATTAGTTGTGACATTTTAAAACTTATACCCTTTACCCGAACAAAATAGTGATTCTTCTTTGCTCTATTTTTATTTATAGTTATTGGGAATCTTACTTCTTACTAATATTATAAATTCGAAAGTTTAGATGGATGAATGGATGGATGGATGGATGGATGGATGGATTGATGGATGGATGGATGGATGGATGGATGTTTGTTAGCGTTTGTAGCCTTAGCGGCTGAACGGATCATCATGAAATTTGCCACAGGTTTAGAGCATAGTCTGGAAGAACACATAGGCTACTTTTTATTCCTGGAATAGTTACGGTTCCCGTGGGATTCATTAATTTAGTTTTTTAATGTTT
>NW_013528032.1:230-802 GCF_000836215.1 Papilio polytes | reverse complement strand
AATTATTGTATGGGAGTTGGGATTTTATTTAACGGGACAGAAAAATGTGTGGCAGCAGAACTTATAATGCGCAGCTACAACAAAAATTATCTTTTATGAATTTCGTTAATAATTCGATAATTAAACTATACTTACAAGGATATCATTGTATAAAAATGTCCTATAGACAGTGGCGCAATCTCGTGGAGTGGAGAGGGGACTGAACTTTGTAACTGGTCAGTTATAGTTTATCTAAATAAGATAGATTAGTTTGATAAATGACGCATATGATGTATCAAATTAAATTTGTATGAATGGAAATACCGTACTTAATAGACAGGTATTGTAGTGACGAAAGAAAAACGCATAGCGAACAATTATGAACTATCGATATTCGGTTTAAATAAAGTTTATCGAACTTAACTAAAACTATTATTTTCTTTTTAACTAATATAGTGGACAATTATAGTATTAATTATAGTGTAGAGAATTTAGCGATGAAAGAAATAATAGCGAAATCCAATTCGATTACGTACGGCTGTAGTAGTAATATTTTTTTTCTCTCATTATTTGTAATGGTTCTGTAGGTCATT
>NW_013528032.1:0-194 GCF_000836215.1 Papilio polytes | reverse complement strand
AAGATTCATGACTGATTATACACAACCCATCCCTACTAAATTTCAAATGAATTGTCAAACTAATTCATTTTATTTAGACAAACTATAAATATCTACCATACTCTTTACTGCGTTGACATGATAATGTCACATGTCAAAATTAAAAAAAATGAATTAAATAAAACCGAAATGTCACAACTTTTCAGATCGTTTTT
>NW_013528031.1:748-4286 GCF_000836215.1 Papilio polytes | reverse complement strand
GTGGTAGTAAAGGGCCTCTGGATCACGGGGCGGCGTCTAACTCTTGTCCAAGAAAAGTATTTATGGTCGGCCGTACTAAATCTAAAGTTGATTATGGATACTAACTCTTCTAACCTAATAAATACTAATACTGCATTTACCACCACCCCTAATCTTAATAACACTCCTATTCAAATCAACCTTGGACATAGTAGGAACGCCCTACATAAGCCCTCAAATAAATTAAGAATACTACAGTGCAATTTAGACAAATCATACAACTGCCAACAAGAGTTTATTAATTCTTTCCTTGCCTGCGACAGTGAACTTGCCCTGATATCCGAACCATATGTAGGCTCTAGCCCTATCGTCAAACCGATTCCCGGGATTGACATCTTTCAATTTCAGGACGGCGGGAAGGTTAAAGCCTGCATTTTCTCTAAACGCAATACTTTGCCTGTTCTTGGACTATCACAATACTCTACCGCTAATCTGTGCGTGGTACAGGTCAACATCGGAGCACGTAAATTATATGTAGCATCTGTATATTCCGAACCTAACAACGACAACAACAACACTCTGAACCGCCTAGATACATTTTTAAAAATGAACATCGATGAGGACCGTATTGTTGGCGGGGACTTAAATGGCTGGCACCCTATTTGGGGCAGCAAGCGTGCAAACAAACGCGGGATTGGCATCGTCAATATGGCACACGACAGCGATATGCTATTCTGTAATAAAGGTGATACCCCAACATTTGAAACGATATCGCACGGAATAATCCGTCACTCATACATTGATATTACATTCACATCCTCATCAATTTTCGACAAAATATCTGAATGGCAGGTCGATCCTGAATTTTGCCCATCCTCCCAACACCGAACAATATCCTTCATAGTCACCACTTCAAATCAGCATAAAACCGCTAACAAATCAACTTCCACGTTCAAATATAACACAAGTCAAATTGATTGGGAAGTAGTAGGGCCCAAGTTTAAAGAACTAATATCGGAAAGACTACCTTGTGACATAAAAATAGATGAACTCACCCAAGACGGACTAGAAAAATTTATATCTTCAGTTACATCCTGTCTTCAAGAGGTATGCAAGTTGCTGTTTCCTAAAGCCCGGGGACTCAAATATCGTTGCCCCTGGTGGACGGATGAATTAGAACGCTTTAAAAAATCAGTCATTAAAAACCACCACCTAATACAGAAACTGAAAAGACAAAATAAGCCTCTTGACGATGCTCTTCTTGAAAAGATCCGACTCAAAGCGGAGTACTCTGCAGCACTTAAGGAGACTTCCACCAAAAACTTTAGGGAATTTTGCGAGAGACAGGGTAAAGAAGACGTCTGGGCAGTGACAAATAGAATTATCAAAACGAGACCTCCTATACGACCACCAACCACACTCAAGAAATCTGATGACACCTATACTACATCCAATACTGACACTGCCCAGGCCCTTCTGGACCGTTTCTACCCGGACGACGATTTTAATGACTCACCTCTGCATACTGAAACTCGAACTTACACTAATAGAACGCCTAACACACCAGATGAACCCCTTTTCACCGCCAATGAGATCCACTCTTGTCTATCCAACATGAACCCTAAAAAAGCCCCTGGAACCGATCACTTAACCTCCGACATTTGTCTCCATTTCACTAAATACTTCCCCGAAATCATTACGTCCATCATGAACCGCTGCCTCTCTCTCGGATACTTCCCTATCATATGGAAACAAGCTTTCATCAAAATTTTGCCTAAACCCAACAAAGATGACTACTCCAAAATATCTTCCTTCCGACCCATCGGCCTCATCAACGTCTTCGGAAAATTGTTGGAAAAGCTTATCACACGCAGACTCTCTTACTTTATGCACTCTAATGACTTATTTAACCATGCCCAATTTGGATTTAAAGAACAGACCTCTACAGTTAACGCTCTCGACAGACTAACTAACAATATTGCTAAACATAGACAGAATAATGAACACGTAATAGCCATCTCGCTTGATATTGAGGCGGCGTTCGATAACGCTTGGTGGCCAGCAATTCATCGTAGATTACATAAAATCAAATGTCCGCGTAACATATACATCATCCTCCATAGTTACTTTCAACATCGCACCTCCACCATTAATTTCGGCGACAGCTCAGTCACTAAAGAGTTGACCAGAGGCTGTGTACAAGGATCAGTCTGTGGCCCGTTCTTATGGAATCTGCTGGTGGATGAACTCCTCGACAAAGATATGCCCCCAGGATGTGATATTCAGGCTTTCGCTGATGATATCCTCCTTCTCGTCCACTCCAATAACATTGCAAAATTGGAACAGACAGCTAATTGCGCTTTGGAAAGGGTTAATGATTGGGGCGGAGACATGAAGCTCAGGTTCGGAATGACTAAGACTCAATCTATCGCATTTACCAACAAAGCCGCTGGCTGCAAATTAACCATGTCTGGACATCACATCACTTTTTCTAACGAAATTAAACTCCTTGGTATAATTATAGACAGAAAACTGAAATTCATTAAACACGTAGATTACATTATTAATAAAACACTCAAACTATACACTAAACTTATCCTATTTGTAAAACCTACTTGGGGCATACACTCAGATAACATAGCCACATTGTATAAGCATGTCATAGAACCAACTGTAGGTTACGGATCGTCTATCTGGAGAAAAGCTCTGGGCTACCAGAGCGTAGTCCACAAGCTACTGGCTATGCAACGGGGTTTCGCTCTTAAAATCATACGCGGTTTTAGGACAGTGAGCACCGTCGCTAGCATATCACTCGCTCAATTATGCCCGCTCCCAGCACGTATACAAGAACTCGCAGACAACGAACACACCAGAATCACACACACCTCTTCACATCTACCAAACGATATAACACTCGACGCACCTGCCCATCCAAAGAACCTATTACACCCCTCCCTAAGAAAACCGATCACTTTCCACGATAACCTATCACCAGAAGACGCTACTCAAATTAGTGGATCAAACACTTTTCTCATATTTACCGATGGTAGCAAACACGACGGTGGAGTAGGAGCTGCGATGGTTATATACAGACCTAATAGCAACCATCTAACACGTAAATATAAACTACATCCCTCATGCTCGGTATTTCAAGCAGAGTTGCTTGCCATCTCCAAGGCCTGCCAGTGGGTTGTTGACAACAGAAAATCTCCCGCTTACATTTTCACCGATAGCAAATCTGGACTCCACGAAATCTCCAATCCCGATAGTCACAACCCATTCGTAGTATCCATCCACCACAATATTTATTTATCCAACCTTAATAATATAAAAATAGAGCTGGTCTGGGTCAGAGGTCATTCTGGCCTCATTGGCAACGACGCAGCCGATCTAGCCGCCAAGAGTGCTGCAAGTCTACATAAACCCTACGCCTTCGCCGATTTTCCCATAAGCCACATCCGATATACCAATAGACAAATCGCCCAAACCGCCATGCACTCCTTCTATAACCAATCTGACTCCTGTAATTATACTAAACAGATCTGCCCCACCTACGAAA
>NW_013528031.1:0-550 GCF_000836215.1 Papilio polytes | reverse complement strand
TGTAGAAACTTTTAAAACTCACCTTAATAAAATTGTAAATAGTCTTAAGAACATAAATAAATAATTTAGTAATAGTATAATCTAAACTTACTTTACTTGTTAATCTTAATCTATGTATATTGATGTGTTTTTGTTATGACTATAAGTTTAAAAAAAAAAAAAAAAAAAAAAAAAAAAAAAAAAAAAAAAAAAAAAAAAAAAAAAAAAAAAAAAAAGAATTAGTAATAGCTCAATATTGTTCTTAGTATCTAATTTTAGTTAATACTCATGACTGTAATATACTTATTTCGATTAAACTATAGTCCACCTTTTGTCACAACTTAATATAAGGTCTTAATTATAATCTTTGTTAATACTCATTATTGTAACATATTTTATTTATTTTTATATAACTGTTTTCTACTTTTAGTGATACTTCATATCAGTTCTTATTTGACTTCTGCACTTACTCTTTTGTCTGAATCATCTATATCTTAAAACACCCTGAGGGATAGTATACCGAAAGCGATCCCTCCCGGTGGAGGAAAGTGAGGAGAAAAAAAAAAAAAAA
>NW_013528030.1:0-2550 GCF_000836215.1 Papilio polytes | reverse complement strand
TAGAAAACATACGAACTATATAAATTACAAGCTACGTATCCCTCGGGAACCGGACATTTCTCGGAGATGAACCTTATCCCATGTGTACTCCAGACTTTGTTTTATTGTGCCTTTCAATAAGACATGTTGAATCGTTGCAGAATTATCGAGTAAACATTAAAAAACTTAATAAATCCCAGAACCGTAACTATTCCCTGAAAAAAGTAGCCTATGTGTTCTTCCAGACTATGCTCTAAACCTGTGCCAAATTTCATCGAGATCCCTTCAGCAGTTTAGGCTACAAACTAACAAACATCCATCTAAACTTTCGCATTTATAATATTAGTAAGATGAGATTTCTCACCTGTCTTGTATATCCCCTTTGATATCTGAATTATATCCATCCGAGTCTATTTCTTTTTTAATTTCCGTATCTATTATTCCTTTAGGCATTTCCACGACCACTGTTAAACTATTCACAGCATTATCTATCGGTTTGATAATCTCTTTAATATTAGGATATTTACAATCATCTATCGGCCAATCTTCCCATAACTTCTCACTTTTCTCTTGCGGTTCATCAGTTTTTATTTGCAATTGCTCCTCAAGTTCTTTCAAATAAGGCAATATCGCATTATAATCTGTAAAAAAATACAATAAATAACGCCCTGGGTGCATTACGCCCTCCTTTTAGAAAATGAGACTTTAGAATCCGACTCAAAGGACCAATACATACCGTACGGTTCCCCTTCTAACTTATCTTCTGGATGTTTCTTATCAAAATGTTTTGTTAGATATTCAAACCTGGGAAAACAAAAATAGTCTACTTATGTACAGTATTAACTGACAGTTTAAACTGAACAGAATTAGCTAGCTAAATATCTATACTTCTTAGTTATTAAAGATGTCAGCAGTCACAGTTTATTTTTGAATAATTATTTCTTTAATAAAAGCCATACATACATGCTTTAGGCTATATATTTTCACGCCATAAAACTTAAGGGGAAAATATTTTGGATAAAAACTCTAATGTGGGAAAGAGACCATTAGTTGCTGTCAACATCAAGAAAGAAAGATTGCCAAGGTTTGTCATGTCATTTTGACATTTGCTATTGATAATTTGACAAATGTAAACAATAAAATAAAATTTTCATAATCTCATGCGGATGAAGACGCACGGGAACAACTAGTTCTTATTAAAAAAGCCTTACACTTACATGCTTTAGGCTATATATTTTCACGCTATTAAACTTAGGGAATAAATAATGTGGATAAAAACCATCATGCAGGAAAGGGACAACTACAAGCTGATAACAAAGAAGCAAGATTGCTGGTATCGGTTTTTTACCCAATGTCAAAAGCCTTTATTGTGTATAAATAAAGTTTTTTATAATTTCATGCGGATAAAACCGCAGGGGAACAGCTAGTCTGTATCTAATATTATAAAGAGGAATGATTTGTAGTTTTGTATGTATTGAGTTAACTCAAAAACTACTGGGGCGATTTTAAAATCTTTCACCATTAGAAAGGTAATTTATCTGTGAGTAACATAGGCTACATTTTTTTCGTTATATTTCAATTTCACGCGGGCGAAGTCGCAACCAGTGGTAGAGCCCGCTTTAACATCGTCGAATTTTAGGGCTCGCCCCAGCAATACCACGACCACACAAAACAGGTGTGAAGTGGAAGCAATTCCGCGTACAGTCTGATGAGTGTGGTGCCGGAGGCCTAATTTTAGTCTCTTTCCCTTTCCACCCTTTTCTTAAGGATGGGAAGGAAAAGTGTATTAGACGGTGGAGACGTATAGGAAGGAAATGTCCTCTTTATGTGCGTCTCAGTCAATGAAGGGTAGGCAGCGCTGTAATTGCAGATGTCATATGCAGCGGTCTCTTTACATTTCTGTGGATTCAAGCCGCTTGCCACCTTATATTATAAAAAAGCACAGTTAGTTAATAATATAGTTATTTTATAGTAACTCACCTAGAGAAGTATTTGTAACATATTCTGCACTGGTGTCGGATAGCTAGATGGATTCTCTTGTTATGTCTTCCGAGCTTGCTGGCTGTGATAAAACATTGACCGCACTCCTCACATGTGTAGGGTTTTTCATCTGAAAATATATAAATTATATCTCACTAGCTGTTGCCCGCGACTTCGTCCGCGTGGCGTTAGAAAATATACGAACTATATAAATAACAAGCTACGTATCCCTCGGGAACCGGACATTTCTCGGGGATGAAGCTTATCCCATGTGTACTCCAGACTTTGTTTTATATCTGTGCCTTTCAATAAGATATGTTGAACCGTTGCAGAATGATCGAGTGAACATTAAAAAACCAAATTAATGAATCCCAGAACCGTGACTATTCCCGGGATAAAAAGTAGCCTATGTGTTCTTCCAGACTATGCTTTAAACCTGAGTCAAATTTCATGGAGATCCGTTCAGCCGTTTAGGCTACAAACGCCATCTGTCCATCCATCGTAACTTTCACATTTATAATAATTATTATATGACTTACGATATGATGATATATGATGTACAACATGTATATAACATTATGAACAAACTAA
>NW_013528029.1:0-710 GCF_000836215.1 Papilio polytes | reverse complement strand
CATGAACTCCAGCTGCCGCTTACTGCGTAAGCACTTCTTCTCCACCGTCAGCCGGCCCGTCGCCGTCGATTGTGTGCGCTCAGATAACTTCGATGCTGGAATATAAATGTGTGTTTAGTTGTTTTTTTTTAAGTTTTACTTTTTATTACTTTTATATGTCGATATGTCATTCAAAAAAGAAATATAAAGTACATACGTCTGCAAATTTTATTGTAATAAAATAAATGGTTGTACTAAAAAATCCAGTTATTCCACTTATCTGCATCAATTCCATATAAATTATATTGGACAAGTCATTTGATTTTTTCATAGTTGATATCTGCCAACTGAGGCCACTCATTCAGCATTGTACTATTTTCTTTATTTTGTTTAATTTCGAAAAAAAAAAGGATTCTTGGTTACCATTTAATTAGTGTTTTGAGTAGAAAATTTGCCTAAGGACTACTTAGGAAACTAATTAATTAGTTAACGGGCCTGAATCGATTCTAAGTCCTTCAAGCTACAATTTGAAGTTTAGGCACATACCGTACATTTAACACGTTGCATATTTAAATGTAAGGTAGTAAAGTTTAGAAGGCCTATGTCCAACAGTGGGCATACAAATGATGACGACGATATTTAAACCTCGTTGTTTCAGCATTTGTCCATGAGTTTGTATTGTAGTGTGTGGTGGTGTGGGGGTTGTGGGGGGTGTTACCTCTGTTGTTGCG
>NW_013528028.1:0-1048 GCF_000836215.1 Papilio polytes | reverse complement strand
AAAACCAAAAGTGAGTAGCCTATGTGTTCTTCCAGACTATCCTCTACACCTATACTAAATTTCATCGAAATCCCTTCACCCGTTTAGGCTACAAACTCCAACAGACATCCATCCAACTAAACTCATTTATAATATTAGTATGAAGTATGTTAAATAAATTTAAGGTAAAAACAAAGAATATTATACGGATATGTGTAAGTGAAACACAAATGTAAAATATCAAGAAGTGTCAACAGTTTCCAATTGGCGGCTGCGCGGGAGTGCGGCCACGCCCCTCGCCGCCCACGCACACGAGCCGCTTCTAGACATTCACTGTTTTATAATAATTATTATTTTTATTAAAAAATATAAATCTTATTAATAAAAAAATATATTCATGAAAATAGAAATAGCTTGTAAATTATTTTTGTATTAAAAATAAAATAATTTTATATTTTTTGTGAATAAATCGTAATGGAAATTGAATTTCATGTATTCATTTTTTTGTAATTACTACAATTTTTTTAAACTTCAAAATAATGTACATTTTTTAACTATTAAAAACAGAAAGTTTGTGTTACATAATAAAAAAAATTAATTTAAATAGTCCTTTTTTTAATTCAACTAACTTTGATGTGTGATACATTTTTTTTTTACTGAAAGATTTATTAATGCCCAGTATATCGTAGTGTTAGTTATTTATTTGCTAGAGTACGTGTCTCGTTGCCAGTGCGGAGAGCCGGCACAGCGCGGTGCGCCGGAAACTTGAAGCCGAGGATTCTGAACGTAGCGTTGGCGCAAATGTATCTTAATTTTTAACATTATAAACATGATATAGCTTAAACACGAAAAAAATTGTTGCTTTACATTTAAACTTGAGAAATTGGAAAGTACGTTATAAAAATAAATGAAATTCTTAGCAAAAATTATTACAAAAATGAATACTTTTATACCAAGATATAGTTAAAATATGAGTTTAAACATTAATTGTTAGTTTTGAAAATTCAATGCAAATGTAAAATTAATATCAAAGTAAAATGGATAAGAATGAATAAAAGTTAAAGTCCGC
>NW_013528027.1:0-2338 GCF_000836215.1 Papilio polytes | reverse complement strand
GCTTAGCTCATAACGCATAGCGCATAACGCGTATCGCTTATCGAAACCTCGAAAATCGAAACTCGAAAATGGAAAATCGCATATCGCGTTATGCACATAGCGCATAGCGCATAGCGCTTAGCTCATAACGCATAGCGCATAGCGCGTATCGCTTATCGAAAACTCGAAAATAGAAACTCGAAAGTCGAAAATCGCATATCGCGTTATGCACATAGCGCATAGCGCATAGTGCATAGCGCATAGCGCATATCGCATAACGCGTATCGCTTATCGAAAACTCGAAACTCGAAAATCGAAAATCGCATATTGCGTTAAGTGCATAGCGCATAGCGCATAGCGCTTAGCTCATAACGCATAGCGCATAACGCGTATCGCTTATCGAAAACTCGAAAATCGAAAATCTCATATCGCGTTATGCACATAGCGCATAGCGCATAGCGCATAGCGCATAGCGCTTCGCGCATAACGCATAGCGCATAACGTGTATCGCTTATCGAAAACACGAAACTCGAAAATCGAAACTCGAAAATCGAAAATCGCATATCGCGTTATGCACATAGCGCTTAGCGCATAGCGCGTAGTACATAGCGCATAGCGCATATCGCATAACGCGTATCGCTTATCGAAAAGTCGAAACTCGAAAATCTAAAATAGCATATCGCGTTATGCACATAGCGCATAGCGCATAGCGCTTAGCTCATAACGCATAGCGCATAACGCTTATCGAAAACTCGAAAATCGAAAATCGCATATCGCGTTATGCACATAGCGTATAGCGCATATTGCATAGCGCATAGCGCATAGCGTATAGCGGATAACGCGTATCGCTTATCGAAAACTCGAAACTCGAAAATCGAAAATCGAAAATCGCATATCGCGTTATGCACATAGTGCATAGCGCATAGCGCATAGCCCATAGCGCATAACGCATATCGCATAACGCGAATCGCTTATCAAAAACTCAAAACTAAAAAATCGAAAATCGCATATCGCGTTATGTACATAGCGCATAGCGCATAGTGCATAGCGCATAGCGCATAACGCATAACGCGTATCGCTTATCGAAAACTCGAAAATCGAAAATCGCATATCGCGTTATGCACATAGCGCATAGCGCATAGTGCATAGCGCATAACGCATAGCGCATAGAGCATATCGCATAACTCGTATCGCTTATCGAAAACTCGAAAATCGAAAATCGAAAATCGCATACCGCGTTATGCACATAGCGCATAGCGCATAGCGCATAGCGCTAAGCGCATAACGCATAGCGCATAACGCGTATGGCTTATTGAAAACTCAAAACTCAAAAATCGAAAATCGCATATCGCGTTATGCACATAGCGCATAGCGTATAGCGCTTAGCGCATAACTTATAGCGCATAACGCATATCGCTTATCGAAAAGTCGAAACTCGAAAATCGAAAATCGCATATCGCGTTATGCACATAGCGCATAGCGCATAGCGCTTAGCTCATAACGCATAGCGCATAGCACGTATCGCTTATCGAAAACTCGAAAATCGAAACTCGAAAATCGAAAATCGCATATCGCGTTATGCACATAGCGCATAGCGCATAGTGCATAGCGCATAGAGCATATCTCATAACGCGTATCGCTTATCGAAAACTCGAAAATCGAAAAACGAAAATCGCATACCGCGTTATGCACATAGCGCATAGCGCATAGCGCATAGCGCATAGTGCATAGCGCTTAGCGCATAACGCATAGCGCATAACGCGTATGGCTTATTGAAAACTCAAAACTCAAAAATCGAAAATGGCATATCGCGTTATGCACATAGCGCATAGCACATAGTGCATAGCGCATAGAGCATAGCGCATACCGCATAGCGCATAGCGCATAGCCCATAACGTGTATCGCTTATAGAAAACTCGAAACTCAAAAATCGAAAATCGCATATCGCGTTATGCACATAGCTCATAGCGCTTAGCGCATAACGCATAGCGCATAACGCGTATCGCTTATCGAAAACTCGAAACTCGAAAATCGAAAATCGCATATCGCGTTATGCACAGAGCGCATAGCACATAACGCATAGCGCTTAGCGCATAACGCGTATCGCTTATCGAAAACTGAAACTCGAAATCGAAAATCGCATATCGCGTTATGCACATAGCGCATAGCGCATAGTGCATAGCGCATAGCGCATAACGCGTATCGCTTATCGAAAACTCGAAAATCGAAAATCGGATATCGCGTTATGCACATAGCGCATAGCGCATAGTGCATAGCGCATAACGCATAGCGCATAGCACATATCGCGCAACGCTTATCGAAAACTCGAAACTCGAAAATCGAAAATCGCATATCGCGT
>NW_013528026.1:61758-68551 GCF_000836215.1 Papilio polytes | reverse complement strand
TGTGGTGATAACTCACATATGTAGGTAGCTATAAAATTGCACCCATTCATACAAATACTAAGACAAAACACACGTTAATGTCTATAGTAAGGCTCGTTCGGGTCATTACCTTTCTTTGTTATAAAAAAATATTAACATATTGTTTTATATGGTTTTATTATAAAAAATTCAGCATTGTCGCAGGAGTCACTTCCGTTGCCGATCTTTTGGAGTAAAAAAAAGTACATACAAATAATATTAATTGACAGACAACATTGTACAAGTTTGATATCCGCATTTTATACAACAAACAAAAACATAATTAGGCGATAAGTAGTTTTGTCTTTTGAAAACAGTAAAGAGACACTTCGTAAAATGTTTTACATAGCAAATAAAGTGAAACTTCAGTTTACACATCGCTCGGGACAAGTCCTACAGCGACGGATTCGAGAACATTCGGCGGCACACAAAGTAGCTAGGTGTGCAAGACCCAGAATTTTCTGGGTGCGTGCCAACTGGACGTGTACGTTGAAGTGTGGAGTGACAACTCACGCCAGGAGACGCGCTTGACGCGCTTGGTGGGCGGGCCGGCGCGCACGTGGGGCGGCATCTGCGTGGGCACCTTGCGCAGCGCACTGCGGTAGCGCAGAACAAAGGCGTGCATCACGCACTTGCCGGGGCACTGACGCCGCTCGCCGCCACCCGCCGCCGCACGCAGCGCGCGCCGCCGCGCCCGCCCGCCTGCCCGCCGCCGGCGCCGCGCGCGCCCGCCCGCTTCCTTGGGGCACACCTCCTTGCTCACCATCGCGCCGCAGCGTGCCAAACAGTTGGCAGAGGACGATACGACACCGAAACCGAAACGCGATACGTGATAAAACAAAATGGCCGCCCACGAAGTACGATTTAAATGTAAACGCTCACTTAAACTACCGACTAAAACTACTAAAAATATAAAAACACACTTAAAACCTATGAAATACTAAAACACGGAAACGAAAACAAATAATAAATAAAAATAAGCTAAAATCTAAAAATTCATGCATGTAACTAAGGAATATGAAGTCGCGGCGCCAGCGCAGCGCACAAGTTCGATGCTGCGAGAGCGGGCAGTGGTTACTAGTACGAGACAGCGGCGCGGCACAACACCTCGCCACCTCAGATATTACTTTTACTTCTACCCGCGATACTTCATTAATTTTATTTTAACATTTTCAATGTTATTATCTAGCATACCCTCAGTCAGTTGTAGGTACATATTTATGTCACGGTGCATTTGTGATTATCATTATTTAGCGATACTACTAACTATCGAGGGATTGTGAACTTACATGGTTCCATTAAAAATGTTATGTATTTGTCGAGAATAGTTTAAGTACAAACGTATGCGCAACAATGGTATTATAAACATTAGTTTTAACGTGAAACGTGAATATATAGAGATACTACGCCTTCCGTTATTTATCATTACACTCGGTGCAATTATAGGCTGGGTATGATAATATTACGGAAATTATATTTCCAAATGTGAGTTTCGTTTGCGACTACATTTACATTGTCATCCCTTACACCGTCACAAAAATTACAATTACAATATGCGTCAATACATGTTGCAGTGCAGTCAAAGCAGAGAAAACATAATACTAAATTATAAATGGTTAAATCCATAACATTTTGTGACATATTTCACAATTTTGCTGTAACATTTACATTTTACCTGCGTTTAGTAACTTTCTACTTTTATACAAGTTAAAATGTTTATTGTTTACATACATATTTGTATAACTGATTGGGTCGTTCTGCGACATGACACAACTCAACGTTGCCAGGTGACAAGACATACGGCCGCGATGCCGCACTGCGCAACCGCATTTTACAAATAAACGCCGCGCTATGGACGCCACGAAAAATTGAAACTTAAATTATTTAAAAAGAATTATCATCACAATTTGGTATCTACAGTGACATCACTACACAGCGCTAAATTTTTCCTTATCGAGTTTTTCGCAACTAAAACTAAAATAACATCTTACTAATCTTACTTCTTACTAACATTATAAATGCGAAAGTTTGGATGGATGGATGGATGTTTGTTAGCGTTTGTAGCCTAAACGGCTGAATGGATCTCCATGAAATTTGGCACAGGTTTAGAGCATAGTCTGGAAGAACACATAGGCTACTTTTTATCCCGGGAAAAGTTACGGTTCCCGTGGGATTCATTAATTTAGTTTTTTAATGTTCACTCGATCATTCTGCAACGGTTCAACATATCTCGTTGAAATTTGGCACAGATATAAAACAAAGTCTGAAGTACACATGGGATAAGGTTCATCTCCGAGAAATGTCCGGTTCCTGGGATACGTAGCTTTTTGTAATTTATATAGTTCGTATGTCTTCTAATACCATGCGGACGAAGTCGCGGGCAACAGCTCGTTGGATATAAATGTAAAATGTGGTGATTCCAGGAAAATACTTCGAAAATAGCACAACACGCACTGTGCACGATTATTCAGATAAATTATTTTTTTATAACCAAAATATACTTTAATACAACGCCAGTTCATTCAGTGAATACATAAATGCATGTGTGCACGGAGGGTCAGGATGAAACTAGTAGTATGTGGGCCAGGGGATAGTGTGGCCAGCTGCAGATTACCGCCGGCGACCTTGACCTCGAAAGCGCCCGCCCCCCGCCGCTCCGCGACACAGACCTTACGCAGGGAGGCTGTGATGTTATAATATACTCATATTAAATGTTATTGAATTATCATTTAATTTTTTTAATTCCAATCTTAAAGTAAAATTTGATGCATTACTATCTGTTCGAATCTCTTTATAAATTGCTCAGGCCTGTAATATTCGCAGGAAACTATATTAAACAAAATGTCTAAATATCAAATACCACAAAATTAAAATGTTTACAATTTGACCTCAACATATTTACTAAATTTCACCTCGAGTTCATTTCAAGTGCACAATAACTGAAGTGTGAGGCAGCTGGATTTAAGAAAACTTATAATAATTCAATGGAAATGTCTAAGAAAGCACATACTTGAAGTTTATTCCAAACTGCAATAAATAAAGAAAAACCTCAAATATTATGATATACTAGCTTTCGCCCGCGACTCTGTACATGTGGAATTAAAAATACCAAAAGTGAGTAGCCTATGTGTTCTTCCAGACCATCCCGTACATCTGTGCCAAATTTCATTGGATCTGTTCAGCCTTTTTGGGCTACAAACTCTAACAAACATCCATCCATCAATACATCTAAACTTTCGCATTTACAATATAAAATAAGAAGAAAAATTATAATGCAATATTCTGCCAACATTAAGATAATAAAAATTGCAGAATAATCCTTTAGATATTATTATTAGTATTTAAGTTGTTTCTAAAATCTTGTTGGAATTATAAAATACTTGTGACTTGATCTGGCTTCATGACGGTGTCAAAGGATATTGAAAATTAAAGGATATTTTAACATAGGGTTTCAGAAATATGCTTTTTATTAATACCATCAAAATTTTTGTATAATAAAATACAGAATTTATAGATATTAGTCAGTGATAATGTTGCTTTGTGGTGTTGCAAGAATTAGTAATCAGTTCAGTATTTTTGGAGCCATTTCAATATAAACAAACAATAAAATCTTTCCTCTAGATATTATTACTATGGCAGTATATCTTTTAAATGATGCATATACACCGCATAAAGGGGGATAGGGTTCAGAAAGAATAATATTATCTGTCACTATTATTGAATCCACTGATAGCATACTTTATTTAGCAGAATATAAAAAATGGGGTCGGTAAAAAGTAAATTTAAAAATCAATGTCATGCATTAAAATTATCTTTCTTAATTATTGATAAAATAGGCAATATTTTACTTCTCATTTAATCTTCATAAATGTGACTCAACAGTCCATACCGGAGGGTACTAACACATAATAATTAAATTAGTACATACTTAGTTGATCTAAAAGTGTTACATTCATATATTTTTCCACAATAAATTAGAGTACAACTATTAATAAAAAAAAATAATTTGACCTTGAAATCTACACTTGGATGGACCTTCTAGAAATTCTATGAACTAGATTATACAGCAGACCAGATATCCATCAATCTAATTAAGGATCAGGCAAAACAAGAACATAAACATATCTGTTGTGGCTCTGAAGCAGCCCAAAAAGAATGAATAAATAGCTACCGAGTTCAGTAATAAGAAGTTGGAATCAACACCTTGAAGGTTGGTCCAAAGCTTTTACAACTGTTACATGCATTTAATTATCCTCGTGTATGACATGACATTGAACCTAGTCCTAAAACTATTAGGTATTATTTTTATTATCATAAATCTTTAAATCATCAGTTATAGACAGCCTTGTTATGTAAATAAATGGTTGTTTTTGAAACTAAATAACAAAACTCATAGAGTAGCAATCAAATTGTTATTAATATATTACAATAATAATTGAGCTATTGAGTTATTGTTATTGCAAGGTGGTCTAACAGTAGTTTCTAACAGTGTACAGAAATTGTTTATATATCGTGTTAAATACTAATTAGTCACCAATAGGAAAGTTATAGGATTATCAGTTCCAGACTGATGAACTTCAACAAATAAATAAAAGAAGTAAACACAACTCAAGCAGACACTATGTTAAATTTATTGAAATTGTTTAACCTACTCACCTGATTGATTAGAGCCATTCTTTGGGCCTTCGTCGGTTGGTTTCTCTTTCAACGAAGACAATAAACTCACAGCTGACATAGCTTGTAAATCTCCCACACAATTTTTCAGTCTTCTTTCAATATATTAATTATTCTAAAATTCTAAAATACCTAAACAATATTTACAAAAAAACTCAGCAAATTATTCTATCACCTATGTATTGTTTATATCACAGACTTTTCGTTTTTCACTAAACAATACGGATCAAAACGTCCACGCACGAAAATATTATCAATATTTACAACTCTACATAAAATAAACTTATTTACACATTAAAAACTAACTTTTATCAGCTAAATTTAGTAAATACGCTATAATGGTCACAAGATACTCATAACTAAAACAATTTATCAGTTTTCGATGCAAAAATATATAAAACGTCCGCCATATGCCTTTTGAGACCTATGTTATCAAGCTAAATTATATAAGACCCATGTTTAGAAAAACTCGGTGAACAATGACGTATTTTTAATCCGGTAGGGTTATATCCAGTTGCCATTGTTTAGTTTTTTGATGTAAACGGCGTTTTATTCCTTTGTGACTGTCATAAATTGCTCGTTGTTGGAAAGTTACAGTACCCTCCTTTGCCTTTTGTAGTTTCTAATTTTTTTTTCATAACAATCCAATCATAAAGTTATTGTAGCTTCTCTTCCTTCTCACGAAAGAAAAGCTCGGAACGATACTTTTTACTGCTTTTAGCGCCATTTGAACCTTATATAATCTATGTTGAAATTTATTTAATCTACAGGATACTATTGTCGTTTTGTCACCTTTAACTATTCTCTATAGTCTCTGTACTGTACTGTATCTATGGTTTGAAGGTTGCGAACGATGCGGTTGTTGAAAAACCAATAAATATTAGATAAATTCTAGAATAAGGTGTAGATTCTACAAATAAATATTTGTAAAAAATGTCAGTAAAATGGACTGGTATTCATAGTGAGTCAGGCATATTACGGAAGAGTGAGTTTAAGGAGAAGAAAGAAGAGTTATTCGTGTTCGGCTACTCGTGCAAACTGTTCAGGGACGATGAGAAAGCCCTGCACATTGACCAAGGCAAGCACCTCATACCGTGGATGGGGGACGAATCATTGAAAATCGACAGGTTCGATACGTTTTTTACTATAAGACTGTTAATATGCCGCCAGAGTAAATAAAGCGATTTCCAATTATAAGAAACTATTAAATTTTTGGAAGACCCTAAGATTTTCGCAGAAGATGTTCGATGTTGTCTTCACCATTCGGAGAGCAGCTGCAGAGCTTTGCTGCTGCTGCGAGGCATTATGTTATGGTGACGGACGTCGGTGGTATGTATTAAACAAAACGGTACACTTGCGTATGTATTTGATTGTAAACTACTATATTACATTTGTGCCTATTTCAACTCTATTGGTAGGACATGTGTGCTGCCTTTTAATTATTAACACATTTTATTATGAATGTAGTCATACTTTACTTCCCATCTTTATTTTATTGAACCATTTCCCCTATGAAAGTAACACACATGTTCATTTATTTATGAAGAAATAAAATATCTCCACAATCTTATCTACTGGTGTTTTCGAATTTAGGATCAACATAAACAGTCGGACTCCAGTTCTATACACATGCAAAACATAAAATTGTTTTGTATCATTCTAGTCATGTCAGTTGTTTGTCAACAGTCTTATAGTGTCCTATGCTATAATGTTTGTTGCTGCTAATGCCAATGCAGATATCCATGTGTGGGCAGTTGAAAATGTAACATGTTTAAAAAATGAATATTTGACTGAACACTGTATTTCCATAAATTATAATAAGGGAATAAAACAATTTTACTATCTCTTTGTTTGTCTTTTGCTTGTCCAATTTCACAGCCAGCCATTGGGTACCTAAGTCAAAATACTAAGTTTTCCTCTATCAAGTAGCAGTCCTTTAGGACTCCTAAGTTGGTGCAAGATATGAAAAAAAATTGAAATATTTGTAACCAGTTATTTGTGCATCAATGGTTTTATTTTTTCATAAATGTGATTTAGGAAGTGAAATAGGGCAAAACTGATATGGACTTGCAAATGTTCCCAGTGAAGTGATGCATGTGTA
>NW_013528026.1:55822-58014 GCF_000836215.1 Papilio polytes | reverse complement strand
CCCACAGAGAGCGCCCCCCGCGCCATCGGATGAGTTCCCACACAGTTGTGCGTTAATGCGACTAAATTAACTTTTTGTATAAGGTAGGAATTAAATGTTATACAATGTTGTACAATTATTATAATGTTTTAAATACATATTATGTTTACTGAAGTATGTAAATTGTAACTGCAATTGTACAAGGAATCAAGACTATCGCAATGTATTTAGATATTGTTGTGTTTCACTTTATTTGAAAACACAGAGATATGCCTTATTAAAAGGAACAGTGTATTTTTCTGTTTGTTGTTGTATTGTGACGTCACTTATGTACATGTTATACTCATGAGATACATATGACAGTCTGTGATACAAAATTAATGGATGTGAATAAATGTAATGTATGAAAAATATATGAAACAGCTGTAGTCGTATAGATTTTTAATACTATTCGTTACTAAAATATAAACACATTTAAAAAAGATTTACATAATGTAATAACAAGTTGTATGGAGCACATACATACGGACATGTGGACATACAGCAGTGTCCACACTCTGTCGTATAATGTGTAAAATATAAATATATTAATATATAGTTTTATACATGAACTGTTATTTTATTAAAACTGACCAAAATAACCTTAAAATAAAATGTACAAAAATATTTACATTCGCGTCTCACTTCACACTGATGTATCTTTCAACTTTTAACCTTATAATCGTAGTAATAAAAAGTTATATAATATGAGGTTATCGCTCCTTGATACTATTTTTAAATAAATAATAGCAATAAACAAAAATGTTAAGTTTCAATATAACTGGCCTGAGATTTTGTTAAAGCCAAGATAAATCAGAGTTTCTTAAACAGTCCGTGAAGATTTATACAAACCTCGATATCGGGATTCTCAGCAATGGGAAAACGATGCAAACAGATGTAAGTACAGTATAGATTGTTCTGGAATATGGAATCCTTTACACACGTTGGAACGTTTGAAGCTAAAAAATCATTTTATATTCTTACTTAGACCATAACCTTGACGAAAATTTGTCTCAAAAAAATTCAACATCAGTGCGAACACTTGGAACACAAAAAAAAAACACTTTGTTTTGTTATATTTGTTATCTCCGAGGTTTTACTGCCATGTTATTATGAGCGACCGCCAGGGGGCTGTGCGGGTCACATAACGAACAAAACATCATTAAAACGATACGCTATTACGCATTCAAAAGTTTAAAAAACTACACGTTATGTAATTATGTAATCTGAATAATACATGGAATTTTACATTATATAAATATGAAGTAATCGTCTTTCCATATGTGGTGAACTCGAGATTTTATGTTTCTTTAAATAGGGATAGATGGCGCTGTCTGTACTTTTTACAATTTTTTAAAATTTCTCGTGTCGCCATATTTTTTAATATCAAATGTAGATTCCAAAGATGTGTATCTACTCCAATAAAGATGCTTGAACGTGTTTGTATCAATTAATGTATAGCTAATGAACAACAATGGAGGTGTTTATCTCAGATTAAGATTTACTGTTTACATTCCGGAGGATTATCCTCGCGGCGTGCAATGTGCGCACAAACGCGACAACAAACTGCTGATACATTACAAACCCACGTGCAGCTATCTTGTGTCTGTTACCACCACAGGACACTTCATTTATGATGATCGAATGGTTTCTGCTTTTTATCCTTTTGATTTATGTAACTAATTAATTAAACAAAGTATATACCTCATAAATGTAATAGTTTCGATAACGATGTTAAATCAAATAGTAGAGTTACCTTAATCCAGCGGATAAAATAGATCCATGTTTATCTAAAGCGCAATCTTGATGCGTTGTAACTGCAACGAGTAGTTATAAAGTCCGACAAGAGACACCCGCGCTCAGCACTGCACAGTACAACTCAGCACAGCACTGCCGGGAGGTGCACAATCATGTCTACTGAAGTAGTGAGTATCGCTTCTAACAAAACGTATCAAACAGTGGTTAAGTAATTTTTGGATTTAGAAGTAGGCAGCAGTAGAGGAAGCAAATGTTAAATGTAGTCAAACATATATCTTTTAACATCTAACATTTAAGTAAATATTGAGTAATCGTTTAAAGTATATATTGATACAAAATAAGGCAGAGGAAAAGAAGACATGTAGACTGTCAGTCGACCAGCTATTTTAATCAGTCGACATCACCGACACATCGGT
>NW_013528026.1:54295-54966 GCF_000836215.1 Papilio polytes | reverse complement strand
CGAGCGGCTGATGATGTCGTGGGGGCACGACGAGTACCTCTACCGCGTCCTCGTGCACAACCGCGCTCGGCTGCCGCGCCGCGCACTCTATATGATCAGGTCACACTCACTTTCGTCTTGTTACCGTATGTTATGTTATTACTTACCTACTTCCTACGAATGTTAAGTTTGTACTATTTGTCATTGATTCGTAGAATCACTTGATGGTTAGTTGTCGTTTAAAGTTTGCAATACATACGAGACGTAATTGACAATTGAGCAATCGTTAATATCAGCTAAGTAAGTATTTAAAGTTAATTAATAATCAAAGCTGTAATGTATTATAGCAAATAGTAATTATTACAAGTTAATTGCAACTCAAGTAAAATTTAATTACATAATTGAATATGCTATGGATGCAATTGCATATATTGAAATAAAGTGGGACAACAGTGTAGTTACGGTAATTTGTGTGCGTAGGTACCACTCGTTCTACCCGTGGCACGCGGGCGGAGACTACCAGCACCTCATCAGTGAGGAGGATGACCACATTCTGCAGGCCGTGCGCCTATTCAAGTTAGTCATCTCACCTCGGATTCTCCTCTCGCTACACTACTGACTCCGGCTTAGTGTATATTGATAACTACACTAAGAGTCTTCCTTAGTTAACAATCTCTTATTCTGAGTCGCCG
>NW_013528026.1:53064-54241 GCF_000836215.1 Papilio polytes | reverse complement strand
TACCAGCGCCTCATCCAGAAGTACGTGCCCGGCGAGCTCGAGTGGTGACCGCGTTGTGATGCGGCACGCGGCACGCGACGCGCGGGGGAACTAGTGAAGAAAACGACCTTGTTTCATTACATCGTTCAATAAAATACAAAACCAAGTCTGTTATTTCTATTTATACAAAAACTAACTTCCGCTCGCGACTCCGTACGCGTGGTATTAATAAAAACAAAAGAAAGTAGCCTGTGTGTTCTTCCAGACTATCCTCTACATATGTATGCCAAATTTCATCCAGATCCGTTCAGCCTTTTAGGCTGTAACTCTAACAAACATCGATCCACCTAAATTTTCACATTTATAATATTAGTAAGAGTAAGATTAAAACATATAAAAGAAAACCGTACATTACACATTGAAAACTTAAACACTTAACTTATTATGTACTGTAAGTATGTAAGTACGCAAACAGCACACACACTCAGTGATAAGATATGACATAAAGTCGCAAATCTTACATAAAACATTCAAGTAATATTGATATTGTTTAATTACAAAATTCGACAAAAACTCATATTAACATATAGAATTTTATTGCCTGTAATAACATCTAAAATATAACTTGATTTGCGCCAGTATGGCAGGACGATCTTTCTCTCAAACCGACTCAAGACATAAGTGTATTTCCAAAGGCAAACCCTTGTAAGTTTATTTGTATTTGATGGAATAGATGTAAGTGTAGTAAATCTGCTAGAAGTATTGTTTACGTTTAAAAAACTGCTAAATCGTAAGAAAATTAGGTAAAACAGTTGAGGCAGAAGCCGGCCGGGACGCGCGCACTCCGCTGCCGGCGCGCTTATGAGCTAACGACCATTTTCTTATATTCACGTGCTCGCCGCTCATTCAGCGACAATTGCAACCATTTACACATTATATAAATGACAATAACTTAAAGAAATCGGCTAAATATAGACTTACAGATTCGAACTTGGGGCTTGTAAGTATACGCGGTGTATCTGTGAAACCAAAACTGTACTCTAGCTATAGAGCTTCTCATACTCCTATACTTTGCGCCTCCTCAACAAATTACCTTTTTAATTCGTTAAATGAACCTAAATTTGACTGTTGAGTCAAAGGAACGTATCTATTGTTATAGAAGAAAGATTTTTTAATATTAATTTCGACACGATAGCAA
>NW_013528026.1:52044-52869 GCF_000836215.1 Papilio polytes | reverse complement strand
CGTTTTAATTATCTCTATAAATTTACAGAAGAAAAAAAATCTGAACATAATAGTTACATGTGTAGATAAGTATTGTACTGTAATATGCACGTGAGTTACACAGAGGTCTTACAATACAAATGTGCACAATGCGGCGGACGTCCGCGCGACCGCCCGCGACCTCACGTGCGGCTCGACCTGCCCACATCTTATGAATTAGTAGTGTTCATAATAAAATGCACTAGTACTAATAAATATAGACTTACACTTCTCGTTTCTATGATCGTAGATAGTGGACGAGAATTAGACTTCGTTATACTAATATTTGTTAACTATGACACAGTTTTTTCATTGTGAGATCTATGTTGTTGCCGAAGGAAACCTCCGTGGGCATGATCGACCCGTCCCTACTGCTGCGGCCGGAGAAGGTGTACGATGACAAGCCGGTGACTGCCTTCCGGGACTACTCCGTCGACGATGAGGACCCTATCAAGCAGCGCGTGCGCAGGACATACTACACCATGCACACACACACCACCGTCGACTTCGTTAAAGGTGAGTCTCGGCTGCCAACTGCCGGCCGCGGCCCAGCGAGCGCAACTAAAGCCGTCCGCTTGCAGGCAAGATGGAGAAGTGGCTCAAATTCAACCACTTCAAGTCGACGATCAAGGACGCACTGATCCGGCTGAACGATCTGGTAGACGAGTCGGACCCCGACACCGAGCTGCCCAACATCGTGCACGCGTTCCAGACCGCGGAGCGCATTCGCCAGGACCACCCCGAGGACGACTGGTTCCACCTCACGGGGCTCATCCACGACCTAGGCAAGGTGATGGCCTTCTACGG
>NW_013528026.1:50834-51869 GCF_000836215.1 Papilio polytes | reverse complement strand
GTGCGGCATGTATGAGCCGCAGTGCGGGATCGAGCGGCTGATGATGTCGTGGGGGCACGACGAGTACCTCTACCGCGTCCTCGTGCACAACAAGTCTACGCTGCCCAAGGAGGCGCTCTATATGATCAGGTTCGGTACTTCCTTACATTCACACTACACAAACGCACACTGTCGCTCATTTATAATGACTTCGATACCATTGTCTTATTTATATGCAACATAACACTTTGACCACTGCACAGGTACCACTCGTTCTACCCGTGGCACGCGGGAGGCGACTACCGGCACCTCATCACAGAGAAAGACGACTACATCAAGGAGGCCGTGCTCAAATTCAAGTAAGTTTTTAAAGTTTGTAGAATAAATGTAATTCAGTGTAATTATGCAAAATAATATTTCTCCTGATTTAATCCTATTAGTGTTTACAAGCAATAACATTTGTTTCCAGTCAATACGACCTTTACACAAAGAGTGCCGGCATCCCCGATATTGAGGCGCTTTGGCCGTACTACGAGGGCCTCATTGAGAAGTACATGCCCGGCGAGCTCGAGTGGTAGACAGCTCGCCGCCCGGCACCGGCATACCGAACACCGCGCGGCTAGCTCGCGGACAACACGCCACGTGCCCGCAGCCGACCGACAGCCGACATGACCCGACTTTCTCTGTTTGATATGATAATATTTGTAAATAAATGTGATCTGTATAAACCATATCGTTTAGTTAAGACGCTTGTAATATTGTAACCGATTGCTTCTTTGAATTAAGTTTAAGTTTTTTGTATTGTTTTGCATTTATTGACAATGTAGAATTAATGTAAACTATAGTGTAATAAATGAATTGAAGTTCTTTGTTTTTTTTTTATTTCAGTCAATTAACAAGACGTTAATTTACTTTTTGTAACACAATGCTCCCACATTTTCTACAGGTAAAGATTACGTATGCCATGTTCATTTTATGTTCCAAGCTTGCGATGGATAACTTAAGTACAATTTTAGCTACTAATGAGATAGTCACAACTAATAAGCAACCAGCAAG
>NW_013528026.1:37010-39512 GCF_000836215.1 Papilio polytes | reverse complement strand
AGTAAGATTATTATTCAATTACACGCGACATTGTGCACGCGCATGTCGTATTTTGATTGCAACAGGGGCGTGAATCGCTTGCCGGGGGCTCGGCGCATGTGGTACGTGAGAAAAGTCCAAATACAGGCCGTAGTCGTAGCCGGTGAGAACGTCCGACATCGCCGACGTGCATGTGGCTACCGGCTACCACGCTGCAGGTTGCGACACGACATGGCGCTAACACTCGCTCGGAAATGTAGTGATGCTGAGAACACAGCAACACGACCACTGCTCGACATCACTCGTGCAAATTTCAATGAACCGCTACTTATTATATGATGACTAGAATACTTTCTACACGTAATCAAAAGGTGTAGATGAAAATAAATATGTATATTACTATACAAATAGAAAACATTATCTGATATGGAAACTGCCAGCTTGATAATAATTGTTACTTGTACGTGCGTCCGCTCCGTTGTATCTTGATTGGTGTCAATCATTGTGTAGTCACAACATATGTGTGAGCTGTGGATGTGTTCAATTCAATCTGCAATCTGTGTGCACAGAATGCTGGTCGTCTGTGCAGCGGGGGCTGGAACTTTGGGGACTGACATTCTAACACACGGATATTTACTGCAAATGGCCAAAAAAGAAATAATGAAGCTACATGAGTTAACAAGAACTCTGTCCCTTTAAAAGCATTTATAGATAGTTGCTATTTCCTAGTTCAGGTAGTAATGCAGGTTGCATTGTATATTTTTAGTTTTTTCAAGCATCGTAGACATTTGCTAAGTAATAAGTGTTACAAATGTTTTGATATGCGTTTTGCATGGTAAGAGCGGATGTCAATAACTTATAATAAGGAGGCCTCAATTCCCGCGGCGCGGCGCGGCGGCCGCGGTGACTAAGTAGCCGATAGCGCCAAGAATATACCTACATATCATAGCTCGCGTCTGCACTAACAACGTTGTTTATTTAGTCAATAATTACATCTAAAACATAATGACATGTTATAAGAATATTGCGTGGCTTGTGCTAGCGCTACAAGCTACTACTATTTACTACATATCTGCAGTCGAGGCACGCACTGCACCTATACTTGGTAGCACCAAGTAGGTACCCTACTCTACCTTGCCAGCTGGCCACGTCAACATGTCTGCTTTTTGTATGCGGTAGTCACTTGCATATTATATTATGCTGTCACACTAATGAGTTTAGCTAGGAACATTTTGCCTCAGCCCGTGGATTACTTTATATTTTGACTGCATTTGTATAAGGTGAGGTGATTGTACCTGTCACATCAGTACTTGTATGACGTCTAGTATTTCGAACACATCTTTCTTTGTATAACAGAATTGAAGACGCAAGCAGAAATTTCCGGAGCGGATAGAGGCGATGGCTGCGCTGGATGAGTGGGACAATGAGAACAATGATCTGTTGAATGTTATATTGTCGCAGCTGGTATGGCATAGAGCTGCGCAATACTCACATACAATTTGTTAAAAAATTCTCAATTATGTTCGATTTATGGTCAACTTGTCAATATTTTATCTATGCGTATTAAAAGTAATAAAAAAACTAACAGAAAAAATACCTATGTAGCTCGCACATCGTCTACCATTTACATATCAACGTATATATTATATTATGCATCGATCTGTTTCTTCAAACTGTACATTGAATGTGGTAGGTAGTAAAGTGGTGCGTGTCACAGACGACTGTGTAACTACTTCCTGGCCTTTGCCTTCCCAAATGAAAAGGCCATTGCATCTTGTCTTTGACTACGTAATAACGGTCCGTCTATAATTGATATTGTACCAAATTACAATATAATTAATTAAATGTAGCGTATCCAGCAACAGCGTGTTGCAGAGCAGCGGCGGTGCTTCATGTTTGTAAACAGACGCCCACTCGAAACCGCCTTTTTCTTATTAATGTTCCATATACAATAAAAGACTCATAAAAAATCTAAAATCGTCAACAATAAGGCTTTATTATTATTTCTACAGGTGTCCTTGTAAGTGGACAATAATTTTATCAAGTTCCATAAATTTAGCTACCACCTAGGTATTATAAAGAAAATGAAAATTGGTAATTAACTATCTTTACATTATAAACTAAAGAGTTTCTCTTTAGCAGTATTTAATAATTTTTTTAATAAGTATTTGTTTTATTTCAATTTTTAATACACCTCTCCCATTTCAATTCCCAACTAAGCACTAAGCTTGTGCTAAAATGTGCTTTACGACAATAGTGGAATGGCGGGATTTGAACTCTCGACCACGTGATCGTCTCTCCGTACCCTAAACTTGGGCTATGGCGCTTCGTCGCAGATTCATTAGTTTTTGCTTCGGTTCAGTTCGCTTTTAACTTTTGTGTCAGTATGCTAAGAGGCTAGACGCCTAATTGCCAATATTCAGTGACCCGTGCGTCCACGCCTCACCGAGGAGTTGATTTGGTGCGCTACTGGCAGCTGGCACCGCACCCGCACCCCGCCTGCCCCGAGGTTCGGCCAAACAA
>NW_013528026.1:29514-34959 GCF_000836215.1 Papilio polytes | reverse complement strand
TAGTTATGAATATTTAAAATTAAAAAGTTCCAACCTGATCTAGGTCTGTTTCTAGTGACAGGCTTTGCCTCCGCGTTGCCTATTTTAGTGGTGTCCTCGACGGAACGGGAGGCGCAGGGGGCGCGGAGGGCGGTGACCGCCTTGCTGCGCGAACTAAAAGTCGCCTTAAAAAAGTTGGCCGATAGCCGCCTGCGCACTCCTTGGAGGCTAGAATTGGTAGCTCGATTTGACTCGCTGCGAGGTTGTCTAGAGAGAAAACAAAAAAATTGTCAGGGGACACCCGGGTTTGAACCGGGGACCTCTCGATCTGCAGTCGAATGCTCTACCACTGAGCTATATCCCCTTCGCACACGCGTTTGAAATTATATCACTTGTTAAAATTTTTAAAAATTATGATTAACCATTACATTAATTTTAAAATTATACAAAAAAAATGTCGTCTATTACTTTAATTATAAAAATATATCATGCTTAAAATCTATATATTCACAAGTTTAGAAAAATCAACACAACTTACTGTATGTTGATATCAGCAGGCACTCTCGGCGCCTTCTGCTGCATAACCTCCTCGATCTACAAACAATTACATTGTTATTACACTAATTTTAACTATTTTAGCGTGTATTATTGTTGGCTATTACATTGGACAGAGATGTAGACGGGAATTTGACAGTACTGCGACCACCTACCATAAGTGGGTATTGTAACGAGAAAATATATAAAAGTCTGTACAAAGTACAGTCCGCAAGGAGTGCAGCGCCGCGTGTCGTCGCGTCGCGGCCGCCGGACGGTTATCGCCTCAAATGTCACTATCATTATTGATTACTGTTTGTGATTACCACGATAAATTTATATTCTCTTGTCCTTCGTACACCTGCCCACATCTTCACTTCTATCTGGTGTAAAAAAAAAACAATATTTCAGAAGAATATTATTAGACAATCTCAACAATATTTGACCTGTGCAGCAGTTTATACATTAATACATATATAGCTTAAAGTTAATATTACATTCTCTACTTAACTTGTCTAACTGTCTAGTTGGGTCACAATTTAGCATATAAATGACACTGACAATTTTTGTCATATTTTTTATTTCTGAGTCCGAAATAAAACCTATAATAAAAAATAAAGCCAGCTATAATAAGAGATGTTATAGTGCTTATATTTATACAAGTATAGTATGTGCTGAATACTATGTGCAATGAATATAATACATCATACTAAGGTAGTTAACATCGATTATAACTGACTCGATGATATAAACTGTGTTGTTTTAAACAAATCTTCATACAAACTCTTGTGTGTTTCGTGAGAGCGCCATCTACACCAATATGCAAATACTAACATACGTCCTGGCGCCATCAGAGGCATAGTGTATCTTTGTCGCAAGGAGGCGCTTTGCTTTAGATAGTGTGACCTTGACCTGGGAGGCAGCCGCCGCGCCAGGACCGCGCCAGACCGCACCACCACTGCCTTATCGCATGTGACGTCACACGCGACACACTAACATTAGATAGCTATTTATGTTACACGTTAACTTTTTATTAGAAACTCAACAGCTGTTAACTGTTGTCCACATTCGATCAATCTTATCATCGTGGTGAGTTCGGCGCGCTATGGTACTGAGGTATAATTCCACCACACATATGTGTTTTATTGACATGGGAACGACCAGAGCGTGGTATGGCGTGGTACGGCGGGTGAGGTGGCTAGCAAGCTGTCCAGCGCCACCCACGCGTCGGCCGCTGGCTCACAGCATAACTTTACCCAACAAGAACCGGCCGCAGTCGACGCCACTCGATGCGACGTCGCAATGACGCCGCTCACTTTCCTTTTTATATCGAGGCAACAAAAAAGCAACACATAAGCAGTTAAGATATTTGCATCTGTGTGTGGTTTATAGTTTACTTTTTATTTCTGAGAAGATTTGTAAAAACGAATATTTTTGGCGCTAAAAAATACTAACGTTAGAACGACTTCGAAGATTTTTATTTATTTATACAATTTACACTCCATAACGAACAAAACAAACTAAATATATGCAAAAGAGAATTTCAAGTTTCAAGGTGTACATTATGTTACGCAACAGCTTGCGATATCCTACGCGAACTTACTCATATGGAAATAGATTTATTATGTTTTATAAGTTTGCTAAGTAATCAGCAGGGCGCGGAGTGTGGGCGACTCTCCTGCTGCTGGCACTTCATTATAACCAAGTTGTCGTCAGTTCACATACGACACCACCGAGGACAACTGAGTCCTAAACGAATGTAGAGATGGCGAGGGCTCAGTCAATCGCGCCAGTTGACAGACTTTACAAACATCTATGATTTTCTTCGTATGAACGTTGGATTAATTTTAAAATCGAAATATCGTACATGGCGGGGATAGAAGCAGGAACTGCAGATTACAAGTGTCAAGCGCTAAACCCCTGAATGACGGGCTCTTGGTCGGAGAAAGCTCTTGCATTTGCATTCACACTACACACCACGGTCGCAACGGAGCTAACAGGAGAAGTGATCCTAGTTACGTTCTGCATCTTGTGAACGAATGTTTTAGCCTGGTCGCAGTTCCCCAGCAGACTCCTGAGACCGCCCCGCTGCCGACACAGCCGCTCTAATGTACGACCACAAGCTCACTGCACCTAGTATAAGGCGGCAGCAGGTGACGGTGACATCGTTATCACAATTCTCTAAAATTCAGATTCGGTAGGATTTTCTACACGCACCACACATACCATAAAAGTGTAAACTTGATAACGGTATCTAACCTGTCGGAGCCTCCAGCGGGAAGTATCACAATTGGTGCAGGATTATTAATTTAATATTCGTCGGCGCAACACTCGGCAATTTGAATCTGTTTGTTGTTTGTCAATGAACTTTTACAATTTGCAGAAACGTATGCAGTGCGGCGCGCGACAGTTTCGGCAAGCGATTCGCGAACGACTGACACAATCACAAAGCACAGCTCCACTTCACTTATCAGTCTCAACGGTGGGCTTCCACTGCCGATGCAAACATAAAATAAAAAAAATAAATTATGTTAACTCCCCATCATATTCTCAGAAAAAACTGAGATAACAAATGTATTTTGAACGAATGTTCTGGTAGTGGAATGCCACGCGATAGTGTTGATAAAAGACTATAGTGCCGTGAATAGCAGCGTAAAGATTTTTGTAGTCACATGCCGCGGCAAAGGGCGGCGGAGAATGCTAAGACCCCGCAGGAGACGGGGTCTGAGTTGAGTCTGAGGAGTGTGATGCTGGCTGCCCGTATCTAATGCTCTTTCCTTTCCAGCTCTGTTCTAAAAGGAAAAATAGATTGTTTTCATCGGCTAATAAAAAAAGTATAAGCAGATTGCGCCGGGTCCTCTCCGCCCGCCGCAGACCCCGTCCCGCCCACGAGCCCAGTCTGCCGCCTCATGTGACGTAACTACTACATTTGACAAGTTAAGGAATAAGGCTTGTTGTATGTCAACATGTGCGAGTATTTCGGTTTTCTTATTTAATTGTGAACTCATATTCGCTGATTTTAGACTCGACGACAGGATACGGCTTTCAGATATGTATTAGACTGATATGATGCACCATTTATATGTATTTTTATCTTATTCTACACTATTATTATTTTATCTGTGTCTTATTTACATACTAGCTGTTGCCCACGACTTCGTCCGTGCAAAATTAAGATAAAAAAAGATAAAACACAAATACACCATCTTGCCGAAATCTGGTAATTTTCTTTTGATATTGCAAACAGACACTCCAATTTAATTACATGTAAAAACTAAAAAGTTTAAAAACGACAGTTTCAAAACAGTATTGATTTACAGATTACAGATTAACGAGATCGGAAACACAAAGGCGCCGGCGGCCTCTCATTTACGGATCCTTTCATCGTCAGAGTTCCGTTCGTTTCCGACATCATAATTTAATTGCCTCATCGCGTTCACATTAAATATCCACGGACACTTCCGAATAAAAATAACGAGGATAACGTCGTGCTCTTGCTGCCATTATTCCCATCATTTCGGATTATAATCATAAGCAAATAACTACATCTCAAACGAGGCTTCTCGATATCTAATTTCATGTTTATGTTACAGTACTCGATATGATAATAATTTATCCAAGGACAAACATTGATTTTTACATGTTTGGATAGAAAAAAATGTGCATATGCTTACCCATCTGTAGCGCCATCTCGCGTCACTCGCACCAACTCACGATACAAAGTAATTGTTCAGATGACGTCACAGTACCTACATAGCAACTCTACGCCACTGTTATTATTTCGAATTCAAGAATCAGTTTCAGATTCCATTCGACGCGAATTAAATTGATTACAAAATTTAATTATAGATCGAGGTTCACGTTTTGCAGCTTCACCCTCTCCACCAATTTATATTTCAACTAAATTGTATATGTACCATGCTTTATACCCGATTCAAAGATGACACCAGACAATATATTATTCTTCCGTACTCGTTTATAAATATCAGGATAAGCCACAGAAAACTGCAGTACCCAACAATATAGTACGCAGTGCACCACTTGCACTCAACTGCGCTACGTCGCTGCTCCCTGCAGCGCGCGCGGTCGATACACAGCCGCCGCTACCCGCCGCCTGCCCGCAGCGCGCACACCTACCCCCGTCTCGTATTCACTTACTGCGTTTTTGTTTTCAAAATCGTTAATTGCGAATCATATTCACAACAAATAAACAATCACAATGTACGTGATAAAAGTGTCTAAGTGAGGCGTCACTCCGCGTGTCCTCCGCGCGACTGCGACTGACTGCCGACTGCCGACTGCCGGCGCAGTGCGCGGAGGGCGGGTGCCACCCCTCACGACAGCTGACAAGGGAAGGGTGGTGTAATAATGATAATGAAACCACGCGTTCATTTTATACAAACTTTATTTAAACCATATTTAAAAAATAAAGTCTACAGCAATCTTTCGCATTAGAACTAATGTGTATAGTAATAAATTTTGTTTCATTTTCAATTAGTTAAATCGCTGCGACCGACGACGCGGTCCCAAGCAAGGCATTCACTTTACCCTTCGATACAACTTTGTATGCACAACTCCCCTCAGTCGAGGACGTGATAGCTATAACGATGACCCCCCCCTCTCCTCACTCCAAATTCACTAAACCTTTACATAATTGTCTTAACAAATTATATTAAATCATCTTTTATAGCTAAAGTACGCAGCATAAAATTTATTTCAATAAAAATACATTACATCTCGCTTTATCAAAGAACACTTTTACCTATGTTATTATTTGCTGTCGGTAACAAATGAGGCACATTGTTTACTTCGCAATATTCTTCCGAAGTAGGAATACACACCGCGGTCGTGTCATACATGACACCCGCCACTGCAGAGCCAATGTTGTGGAACACAAGATGTGCCACAACAGGCCACTGTGGCATGCGGCTA
>NW_013528026.1:29005-29420 GCF_000836215.1 Papilio polytes | reverse complement strand
GGCCGCTGGCTCTCTGCCCGCCCTCTCACAATATAACTCTCTTCATTAACCAAATAATAAAACATAATTCTTTTCCTAAAAGAATAACCACTCTAATTACAAAAAAAGATAAAATGTAAATGTTCACTTACTGTACAAAATCTACTTTTCGTAATTTTAGCTAAATACTTTATCTTTATATAAATATTTCGATTTTTATTCCCGTGGCTCCGTAACAATTCATCTCAAAGTTCAAATGTAGCCTCTGAGTCGCGGAAATCACATTTCCTGGCTCCTAAACTTAAATGCAATACAATACGTGCTATAAATATACATAGAATAAATATCTATTTGGGCTAATTCATTGCGTGGTCCTCGTGGTCGCCTTACGTACGTAACTAGTCAATAACTCTTTGTACTATTGATTCCAGCGCCC
>NW_013528026.1:20293-26959 GCF_000836215.1 Papilio polytes | reverse complement strand
CTCCGCAGACAGCATGTTCCACAGCCCGTCCGTTCCGAATATTAAACATCTGAAACATTTATGACCACCTTTAACATAACAATACTTATCTATTTAATCAAAAATTGATGTTCACATTATGATGACATCCCAAAATTGTTTTAATTTTTGTGATAATACATTTAAGTAGCTGTTTCCTGTGATTTGTGGTGGGTAGCCAGTTTCAGTGAGACCACACGGTGCACATAGTGGTTACAAGATATACAGATGCTCACCTGAACTTGGCGGGGTCTATGGTCAACACGCCCACATCCGGATCTGGACTGACAATGAACTCATCATTTTGGGGGTTGTAGCTCCAGAGGTCGCCCAGGGACCTCGCCACTGCTAGGAATGGTATCTCGTCCATTGGAGTATTCTTCTTGATAGGTCCCTTGTGTCCGAGGCGCGGTCTGTTCCACACGACGCGCGGCACGCCCGCCTTCGTGATCACCTTGCCCCCGCATCTCTGAATCCTCTCTATTTCCGCGCTCGATTCCGGTTTATGATCTGACGTGAGCGGTTTCGCCGCCCACTCTTCACAACCTACAAAGCGTCAGGTTCATGACTAGTTTATTCTCATTCTGTGTGGCGGTACATAATCACAAATTAATAGCATAATAATCATGCATTCATTTTAATTTTAAACATTATGAATTTCACCTCAGATAACAAGTATAATTATGAGTGTGAAGGTACAGTGATAGAGAATGTGTAGAGATGGATGGAGTGCACAAAAAAACATACAGACGAATTGAGTACCATCTTCTTTTGGGAAGTCGGTCAAAAAATATAATCAAGAAGGTAGTACAACTGAAATAAATAAATAGGTATATAGTATGAAAATGTAGAAACAAAAATGGAAAGGGGAGATGATGAATTACAATTCAAGAATAATATTGTTAGTGTCCACTGTGGTAATATAACAAGTGTGATGGTATATAAACAAAAGTAACAGTGGAAACCCACATTTAGCAGTATGTATATTGACAACAGTGAAACATTTATAATTAAATGTGTTTAGTTGAAACTTATTGAGAGGAAAAAAATTGCTGTTCCCTTCGATGAAATTCTAATTGTAGGTATTGCAAATTATTTTGAAAGTGTAACTTGAACAAAATGTTATTTTCTATGTGTAGGCATTTTTGCACATATTTATACTGAAAACTGAAATTTTGGGAATCAGGCTCTAGAAGAAACAAGTTAGTAAATGTAACAACATATCAGTATAAAATTCCCAAATACTTCATATCTTATAGTTATTATTATTAAGTGAAAGACTAAATAACTTGCACTTTGTTCATTACAAGTTTCTGCTGCCAACGCACTGCAACAATGAGCATACTGACCCTCCTTTTGATATCCCAGCACTATGGCAGAGTCACCCACATGCCCTATGTATATCTTGCCGCGTCGGATGAATGCCACACTGGCTGTGGTGCCCGCTGTGCTCGGCAGACCTGTCACAGTTTTGGGCCATTTTTCTGAAAACCAATTTTACACAATTCAGACATCTTTATTATTTGATATGTAAACATAATCTAAAACCATACATTTGTTAATATTACAATCTGAATTACTAAAAAGAACTGAATTAATAAAAGATATTTAAATTATACAACATAAAAACTGGTTAAACTGCTTTCACTTTGCAAAATGTGTGGGAATCACAAATATTGAGCAATTATACCATTAGATGAGATGGTTGCTTCAAATACTGTCCAAAGTTTCAATCACAAAAATAATTCAAATCGCTTTTGTTGACTCAATGTCAAAGCACTCAGAAAAAACGTAGTGAGCACACAACAAGGTCACGCAAAAGTCTTTGCACAATCTGCGAGCGCAGACATTCTCCTCAACAAGCCGATGCTCCCAAACATGCTCGCAAAATCAAAACTGATAAAGAGCTCTTAATATAAGAGTTACCTAGTTCTTTCCACATGTTCAAGTGGGTCAACATGTAACCATTGCGAATGGCTTTGAGGACGTCCTCATCGTTATCCGACCAGAATTGCCGTTGTTTCACTATAGAATCCATTAAATGTTCCTTAGCAAAGGCTGCAGCTTCGCTCCCTCCATGGCCATCATATATCCCGAAGAAAGCGTACTCCAAGTCCCTTTCGTCTTCCGTTTGTTGATAGGCAACGGAAAACAAATCTTCCATATACTTTCTCCCGCCTTGACTGCAGTGTCCAGTCACACGTAAATTAACACCAATTGACGGTGGCATTTTGTAAACGGTAACACAATAACTTAAACGCAAAATATTATGATTTTGTTATAAAATATACTTTTCCACATTTTGCATTTGCAATTACTCTGGTCGCGAGTTGAAAGAGAACTGAAAAAGACAGGTCACGTGGACATATTGATTGCTACGCGTGTTCTCTTTCCCATGGCTGTTGTAATGTGTCAGAAAGAGACAACTATATATCAGACATTTCGTTACGAGCTGAAAAGTAACAGACGCCATTATGGATTCCGCCATTTTACATGCGATAGACGACGTAATGTGTACTTATCTATAGACGCCTGTTTATTTAGTCGGAGGTGTTTCAAAATATTAATAAATGCATAAAACTATAGTCACAAAAAATGGTAAAACTTAGGGCACTATTATTATTAAAAGCTAAAAGAGTACCTCCATCAAAAATGTATGCAGTATTTATTGTCATTGGTATGGTCTATGGAACCCCAATAATTTAATTAGGCCTAGTACACACGACTTTTCTATTATTCAAAATCATTGAAATACCATTAATTTCTTAGCTACCTCTAAACCTTAAACGCTCAATGTATTCCTCGTTACTTTATGTGCTAGACAGCTTTCTTATTCAGAATACAACAAGCAATGTGCCTGCACAGTGATAGTTACTGATATCTGATGAGTTATTTATTATATTAGCTTATTAAGTTTGGTATATTCAAGTAGATTTTCTTAAGTGTTATTAATACAAGAAACAGTTTTTTAACTACATACAATTTATTGCACAACTAACAAGTACAGATATGGCTTTATGACTTTTTATTCCTCGATAACTTCCCATGGTTTTTCTGGTCTGTGCATATCCCAAGGGTTAGGTTTCTTGTAAACATCTGGTTCCTCCAGTTTAACTCCACCACGAACAACTTCATTCAAAAACTTTTCAACTTTTCCTCCTTTTGTAGGTTTTATATCACAATACATTTCTGTGATGCCCGATTCCAGACATCTTTGAGCAAAAACTCTGCCCAGATTATAGTATGCAGATGTGTCTGTGATGCTGTAGAGTTGTTTCCTTAAGGCCCATTCAGAGGTCCTCGCCTCAACAACGGGCCCATTTACATAATGAAAAACTTGTGCTGTAACTGTCCTGTTGCTCCTTGTCAATGCTAACCTGAAAGTTACACTTTCACATTTTACTTGCTATAGAATTATGTTACAAGCAGAAACTCAATTATTGTAAGAAAAGCAAATGGCTTTCTTCTTATTGTTCGGACATTTTACTTATTCTTATAACTTACATTGACTCTACCTATTAATGGTTATAATAACGGCTACGATAAATTAAGTACTTTAGTAAGGTATATTATCTAACAACACTTAATAACATATACTAATAATCAAAATGTTTAATCGATAATTTTTACATAAGCTGCGCGAAATTTGTCTAAATGTATCAACATTTACCTCAATACATAAGAGCTAAAAATTAAATAAATTAACAACATACTTGTGCCAATATTTGCGTCCAGGTTTTTCTAAGTGGTAACCATCTGGTTTACGGGCTATCCGGAGTTTTTCCAGATTCCTCGGATTTCTGTTTACAAATTCTGGAAACGATGATGTAAATCTAACCAGCTGACTTAAAATAGTGTGGTTCTTTGATGAAAACATTTTATTTTCATTTAAATTACTAAGGCAAGTAGAATAATATAATAAAAACACTTGTACCAACAAAAATTATTTTAAGGTTATGTTATTGTAAGTTTTTTAAGCTATCTATTTCACTCCATGACTATTAGTGTTGCCAATGAAATTTTTTATCCGGCCGTGTACATCGTGTATGTAAAAGCAGTGTAGGTATGTATGGGAAAGGATAATCGGTGGATTTGATTTTGATGGCCCGAAGGCCGTAGAACTAGAACACACCCACACCACACAATTGCCGCAGGACTGGCAACACTGATGACTACAAATATCATTTTAATATGTAACTTCAACGAATTCGATCACATTCGATTGTGGAATCGATTTTCGATTTCACGTTTACTTTGGTGTTGTGTTGTCTATGATTTAGCTGTTATCATCTGTCTCACTGCTCTGCTATTCATTCGCAAATTCAATGTTTTACGTTTTATAGTTTGTTGTGGTTTGTTGCTTTCAATCGTTGCAAAAGCTTAGTGTTATTTTCTTGTTAGTAAAGTGAGCGTCGATAATGGATATGTAGACCGGCATGTGTTCAATTATTAATTTACTATCCATGACTGTTGACTTACGAAATTGCATTGGGGTGTTGTGATTCGTGGACGGGCGTGAACATCCGGAATAATTATAAGATTTATAATTAATTTTGCTGCCCACACAGTCCTGTGGCGAAGCCTCCGTGCGTGATGGTAGAAAGAAGATAGTGGTGGAGATTTGGGATTCGTTTTAGATAATGTCGTTACAGAAGAGTGTAAAGAGTGCGGGCGACCGCGGTGAGCAGGCAGACAACGCATCGATATGCTCCTCAGTGACCACACAGCCAGATAGACATGGATTTTTTGGAGGTGCTCAGTACAGTCCAGAACCGTAAGTATCATATCTGAAACCTATGAAGGCTGTGTGCAAAGTGCAAGTTACAGTATTAGGCCAGTGCCTCTATGTTTCATATGTATACACCTTATACTGAGAACCACATTTTGACAAACTTCTTAAGTTTTAATAGTTAAATTATGAAAACTCAATAGTGTAGTAAATGAGGCTGAACTATTCTGTAAAAATTGGTTCTATGGACTTAAATTGTCCATATTCCATTTTCCTTAATTCATGTTATTTTGCATTTATATAAAGCAATACATGAATGTCTGTTAGTTTTCTGTTTTAATAATTTTCGTGACCAAATGTGTTGTTTCTGTAGAGCATTAAATTTGTGTTTTTCCCGAGTTTTAGTTACCTATGTAGTGATTTTTGGTGTTTGGTGCATGTGTGTATCAGGTGGGGGGTGTTTAGGAGGTTGGAACTTGGTGAAGGTATGCTCCATGTGGCGGGTATACTGTGGACATTAACAAATTGTTTCAACATAGTGAGTCCATTAACTTTCAAGTATTGCAATAATTGCTTGTGTCAGATTTTTGCTTCATAGTGTTACTGTTGAAAATTTTACTAATGATGTATTTTTTAGTGTTGTATAAAATCTGCAGTTGTTTTAGTGAGTTTAAGGTATAAATAATGTTCTATGTAACTTGATGAGTTGTGCCATTGATGTGGCTAAATTTTGTATTGTTATTCTGTTTGTTCAGGTGTACAGTAGTCTCATTCGCTTGCACTGTTACTTTGTGTAGAGAGTGATTAAAAAGCATGTCATATATCTTTATGATTGTATTTTTTAACAGTTATTGAAAAAGGGACTTGCGTGATTTTTATCTTATCTTACTTCTTACTAATATTGTAAATGCGAAAGTTTAGATGGATGGATGTTTGTTAGCATTTGAAGCCAAAACGGCTGAACGGATCTCCATGAAATTTGGCACAGATATAGAGCATAGTCTGGAAGAACATATAGGCTACTTTTTATCCTGGGAATAGTTACGGTTCCCGTGGGATTCATTAATTTAGTTTTATAATGTTTACTTGATCATTCTGCAACGGTTCAACATACCTTATTGAAATTTGGCACAGATATAAAACAAAGTCTGGAGTACACATGGGATAAGGTTCATCCCCGAGAAATGTCCGGTTCCCGAGGGTCACGTAGCTTTTTGTTACTTATATACCTCGTATGTTTACTAAAGGCACGCGGACGAAGTCGCGGGCAACAGCTAGTTTACAATAAAAATTCTAAACTATGTATGTATATCGGAATGTAATGTGCAATTAGTTAATTGTTGGAATATATATGGAACAAGCAATCATCACATTTGTGGAACGGGTCACATGTTCGCTATATCTCTGGTCAGTCGATGCTAAAACTTGTTTTGTGGTTTATAGGAGACATCAATTAAATGGAGTTTATTATTAAATTTTCATCCACGCCTCACAGTGGCCATATCACCGCAGTTATATTGTAGCGTAGCGCGTGCGACGTCAGCTGTTGTCTGCAAAAAGTTGAGTGGTGTCAGGTGAAATTGTATTGCGTATGATGCGGCGCCGTGCCGCGCCGGTGGCACAATGGTCGCCCCGCGCCCCGCACCCCGCACACGCTGCAACACCCGATTGTAATAATCGCTTGTTATAAAAACGGTGCGAACTCAGGGGCCGAGGCGTTTCGCAAATGCATTGTACGCAAGCTCAAACCGACGCGCGGGCTAATGTTAAAAACTTGTACGTTAGTTCATTAATGCATACTTACATAACAGTATTCAAAAACTGTCAAAAACCTGCAAAAGTCTCGTGCAAACCATTGTAATCTAGTAACATAAGATAGATATAATAATGTGAATTGAGATAAGGGCAGCTATCGCTGT
>NW_013528026.1:16808-18883 GCF_000836215.1 Papilio polytes | reverse complement strand
GGCCATGTGGAGTCACGGCCACGTGGCCACGCGGCCACGCGGCCAGGTACTCCGTGACTAAAGCGACGACGACATTCCGATGTGCTGCAGTATTTTGACTTTACTTATTCAGTATAATGTTCAATAATAATAATACATTGTGATAAGAATGTGTATATTGCATATGTAGGTTAAGGCTGTAAATATACACGGAGGCCTTCTCTGTGGTCATCTTACTGTCATTGTGTACATTTTGTTTATGTTGTATTTATTTAATTTATAAATAAGGGAGTACAGTGCCTCTGCCCCCCCCCCCCAGTCAGCGGCCTCGCGACCTATTATCTAATCGTTCAGAACTGAATGGAGACCATGTATTATGACATAAAGCTGGGTGGCACGCGGCTGGCAGGAGGGGGAGGGCGCTGCAGTCTGACTAATTATTCTGTCTTGTTTATTACGTAAGTTTTGTTCCGGTGCAAGTACAAATAGACGTACGGGGAGATTAGCGTTTAATTGAATCGTTTCCATAACTGTGACACATTCCTGCGGGCGGCCCCGCACGCGCCGCGCCCCCCGCACCTCGCTCCACGCGGCACACCGCATGCCGCGACATATTTCACACCATTGCAAGTAACTTAAAAGAACTTTAGATAAATGTTTCACAATACATAACTATTTGCTAACCTCAACCAGATTTTTAGATACATTCTTCTTCCTCATTACAGTGAAGTCTACGTGAACTTCTCTAGCGTTAGGCAATCACTCGAATCATTTGTATTCCAATAATCCTATACGTATTTACATTTCGCTTAATTTACAAGTTAGTATTGTTTTACTGAATTTTAAACAAGCGGAGCATGCGGGGCGCGGGCGGGGGTGGGATCTCCGCTGTCGCACAATTTACCTAATTAGTATTGTTATTGCTTAAAGTTCGTCGCAATTCGAGACGAAAACCAACAAAATAAAAAAAATAAGTTATTTTCTTGTCCAATTTTAAGTTTTGTGTAAAATTATCATTTATTGTAATATTCGTGTTGTAAATAAAATATATAAAGTTATTTACATGTTTTCTTTTAATTTCTTATAGTACAATTATATCTTAACATCCTTGTAATGAAATTCTGATTGGTTAATGCAATCTATACTTCTATACTAATATAGTGAAGCGTAAACACGCATTACCTCGTGGCGTAGGATGTCAGCAATCACAGCATCATTCTTTAAATAGTACTTTAATAAAAAGTCTTACACTTACGACACGCTTCTGGCTATATATTTTGACCTTATTAAACTTAGGGGGTAAATAGATTGGCAACAACTTTAGTGTGGTAAAGAGACCATAAACTACAAGCTGCCAATATTACTCAAAGGTTATTATGGTAACGGTAATGCAATTGGGATTTGACAATGTAAACAATAAAATGAAGTTGTATAATTTCAAGCTGATGCCGCACACTAGGAGTTACCCCGACAGTAAGTATACAACGAATATACTGATTTTATATAAATTGATGTATATTCATCCGGAGCCGCCATCAGATAATTGAAACCAGTACGTTAGTCTCACGAAACTTTTAAAAAATTCAGTGCTGTGGACCGTATTCAAAACAACAAAATCTATTGCAGTGGTTTCTATCAATGCTGTAAAATGAAATTGTCGGTTTGTTGGGACGTATGTATGTGAGCTTGTGATAACTTTTCTGAAATAGTTCTTTCAGTTCAAACTGGAGCCAGATGTACTAAGGACATCTCTGTTCCGTACCTCGGCGCTTCAACCGCAGTGGGCACTAAAATAAAACTGCAGATTGTTTAGTAACAGATATCATATTGCCGGCGATCATATAAAAATATTGGTATGATAATATTCTATCAGTATTTCAATACAAAATACAAAACACCCCGGATGTTACAAAACTCTCCAAAGCAACGTTTGAACATCTGCTTGTTTCGCATTTGTTAGTACATATTTACATTTCTTCAACAATTGTCAACTTATAAAATCGGCAGTAATTTATATTAGGTATATGGACTGAGTGAAACGGCGCGCGGAGCTGACACACTGCCTTGACGCAGCGCTCAGCTGCCAACAAATGATG
>NW_013528026.1:16529-16775 GCF_000836215.1 Papilio polytes | reverse complement strand
CCCCCCCCCCCCCCTCCGCCGCAAGAATACATGGTGTCATTTTAGTTTAGAGAAAAAAAGGAATAAGGTCGTATTTATGTTTATAATTATAATTACAAGGGCGTTTTTATCACTTTTCATTTCGTTTAAGTTGTAGCGTATTAAAACAACTCGGCGAATTTTCGCGCCATACTCTATGTACAGGATATGTATGTATCGCGAGGCACTGTCACTGCACTGCACTGCGCGGTCTGTGTACTGCGCGGT
>NW_013528026.1:10056-13469 GCF_000836215.1 Papilio polytes | reverse complement strand
AAAATTCATGTTAAACTTATAATAAAAGCAAATTTATTAGGTAAGGAATGAAGGTGGGCATGTGGCAAATGTGAGCGAGGGGTGCGGTACCTGCAGCACGACGCTCATGACGGCCCAGAAGTAGTAGGGGTTCTTGGGCGCGATGCGGTAGAGCTGCAGTGCGGCGCGGTGCTGCGCGCGGTGGTCGCCCACGCGCACGTACGCCATGAACAGGTGCGAGTGCAGCTCCTCGCTGGCGGGCTCCGCGCGCACCGCCGCCTCGTACGCCTCGCACACCTTCTGCACTGCACACACAACTAAGACTTCATCCGCCCACAAATAGCTGTTTAAATGCTTAGGTTTTTATACCTCTTACCGCCATTTATGTATAAAGTTATAATTTACAGGAATGTATGATACAATTTGCAAAGAAACTGAACCACTTTTATTTGTTATTTATGAACATAGGTGGGGGGTTAATGTGTTCTAAATTAATAACATGTCAGTTGAGCCATCATTTTACTTAGTATGTGTCTTGTATTAATTTTTGCATTATTTCTTGTACACATACAAATTCAGGACAATAATAGATGTGACTGACATGAAACTAATCATCCAAATAAAAATGCTGTCCCTCTGCTCAAGTTATATCTACTTGCTATATTTTTTTAAATATCACTTTTTAGATTGTAGTGAAAACAATTAGTTAGTTCTATCTACTCAAGGGAAAATAGGGAACTAATTTATATCCTTTTAAATACTTTTCTTGAGAACTAATGAAATGAGGCGAGGTTACCCGGACTGTACTGCGGGCCATGCTACATACGTTGCTGCGACTCCCTGTAGGAGATGGTCATGGCTTGTAGCGTGGTGTCGTCGCTCGGCTTTTCTTCGGCGAGCGCCTCCAGCACCGCCTGAGCTTCACACTTTTTTCCTAACCTTAAAAGCGCCAGAGCTTTTAAAGCGCGCGCGGCTTGTAGTGTAGGACTTTTCTTTAGGACTTTTTCGGCTTCCTGTAGCGCTTTCTTATTTACTCCATTGTCCAACCAATCTGCAAATACACAAGCAGATTCATGGAAGCAACTTATGAGAGAACGGTTTCAATAGGTTAATACAATTTTTACCGTATATCGGCCGTAAGCGACGTTCAATAATTCCACCATCGTGCATGTGCTGCGGACGCACCGCCATCTTCTATTTAAAAATATGTCTTTCGGTAATTAAATGCAATTTCGTGTCTTTTTATACTTTTCGCTGCACGTTTGTTTTGTGCTTGTCGTTAATACTTTCTGACATCTGACAGTTCGCTGACACTGACATTTAGTTTTGAGTTATAATTGACACGATCTGTCAAGGATGCGTATTCCTCTCTGTCTAAAAAAAACTGAATGTTATCATTTTGCTGTATGAAAATTCTAAAATGTAGATCTACAAAGGTCTTATCTCTCTGTCTCTCTTAATAATTAGTGGGTCCCATCGTTAATTGCCACAAAGAATATATGGCCCCCCATGGATGTATTACTAGAACAGGATAAAGCTCCTGTCGAAAAATTTAAGCCGAGCAAGACTTTAATAATTGTTCCCTTTTTTCACTCTCTGGCGATGGTGACTATATTAAAATATGAGTTAAGGGAACTATAAAAATCTTGTTTTTGTTGTCTGACGTCAGCTGTTTATTGCTCCAGACGGATTTTAACGTGTCAGTGTTATCATTAATGATTTTTTTAAAAATTACATCGGTACAGATCGTATGCGGTATATGAACATAATTTTCAATTTGGGGCCACGGGCTTAGTGCGGGTAAGCGTAAAAAGCTAGGTTTGTACGGCACATAGCTAAATAAAATACTTGTGAAGTTTATGAAGCAAACCTAGCTTATTCCTTATATCTTTAATCTGAAATTAAAACAAAGTTATTTTAATAGAGAAAGAAAGAAATAAACGCATAAATGTTTTAGTTATTTGTCCTTGAACTAGAGTTGGATAGTTATGCATGGTCACCGTAATTCTTCACCAACAAATTATGTTTAAAACTTTTACTTGTGAAAATATAACCTACAATCAGCATAATCTCACTCCTCCGCGACATGAATTTTTCCATTTTAACTAAAACCCTTGAAAAATATCACGAAATCAAAAAAGACTCCGCCATTAACGTTCGAGTCGGGATGTCATATGGGGTTGTCAGTTCAGGTGTCCCAATTTCAAACAAATAAAAGAAAACCTGTACTCCAATCGCAAAATTTTTGTGTTAGTAAAGTGTTACTTGTAGCAAAAAATAATATTGCTTTCACATGTCGGTAAAAAAATATCATTTTTTAGAAACATTTTTACAGCATTACATTACATCATTTGCCTTTTTTTCTACAAATAACGAAAGTATTGATGTCTGGCAACTCTAAGTCGGACACTTCACTTGTAGCCCTTTCACTCGTATTAAATTTTTGTTTTGCGTGCAACAAGGCTCTTACACCCTTAGCATAAGGCTTTATTTTCTGTATTTTAACTGAAAGATGTACAGATAGAACTCACTCCTGTTGTAAGTAGTACTTATTACCTCCAAAACAAAACACTGCCTACCTTAAGTTTAATAGCGTGAATATACATTACATGTACAAGTATAGCCTAAAGTGTATCGTCGTAAGTTTAGGCATTTTACTAAAAAATAATTATAATTATTTGAATACATACTGTGATGACATCGTACATCGTACATAAGTAACTAATGTGTGTTTACGATTTATTATGTTAAAATAATAATTAATAAGTATATGTTTAAATATAGATTTATAGTTCGTCTAAATAAGATAGATTAGTTTGATAAATGACGCATATGCAGTATAGAATTAACTTTGTATGAAGACAAATGCCGTACTTAATAGTATAGTATCGTAGTGACGAAACGAACACGCATACCGAGCCATTATGAACTATCGATATTCGGTTTAAATAAAATTTATCGAACTTAACTAAAATTATTATTTTCTTATTAACTAATTTAGAGGACAATTCTAATATTGATTATGGTGTAGAGAATTCAGCGACGAGAGAAGTAGTAGCGAAATCCAATTGGATAACGTACGGCTGTAGTAGTAATAAATATATGATTACTCTCATTATTTGTACTGATTCTGCAGGTCATTATTAATTTGAGTAAACATTGTTCTTTTTAAAAATTCATAAGTTTTAACTATGTATCTATCGATTCCAACTTCCATGAGAATAATATAAGAATAAAATCGAAAAGATTCATGCTTGATTTTACCCAACCCATCCCTACTAAATTGTTACATGAATCAGTCAAACTAATCTAACTTATTTAGACAGACTATAGATATTGATATAGACAACTTTTATAATGTAATGTAAGTATGTATGATCACCAGTCGCTCCTCACTAGTCGCTGCGCCATTTCGTGTAAAATCGCTGTTTTCA
>NW_013528026.1:6181-8671 GCF_000836215.1 Papilio polytes | reverse complement strand
GGTCAGTCGGGGATATCAGATATTACGCAGATGTCGCGGTCGCACGCTGCATCTTAACTCAGCAGTTTGGGCGCTTTTGATAAGCATTTAGTTACTGCGCAGGAGATGATAGAGTAAACTAGCCACGTAGTATAAGGATTTATAAAGTAAGGTTCATGTGCAGAGTGCATGTGGGAAGCAGGGATCTATAACCGACGATTTAACAATACAGATTTAGCACGTCGTCTGATCTGCAGTCTGTCCTGGCCTGTCTAAACAGCAAGGTTCATCTGTTGAAACGTTTTTAAAAGTATAAAAGTAAAATGTCTTAAGTTACTGATATCATGATCATATGGTCAATATTATTTGAGTGTAACTTTCGTCTGCATGGCAATAATACAAACTTAACAAGCAGACTATTCCACATATCTACTCGTATCTCTATGCCCTTCATCAGTTCCGGTTAGCCGTTCTGGATTTACCGGATAAAGCTTTTTTTTATTGGTATGTAATTTTATATGACTATGTATTGAAACAGAAACAGGAATGTGGCTTGTTTAATAGATAGTATTGTTCATGAATCAATTAAATATTTAATTGATTCATGAACAATACTATCTTCTACTTCTTTTATTTTAATTCTTCTACTAGCTTCCATATGGAAGCTAATTCTTGCTTGCAGTACATTCAATCTAGTTTAATGCCAGTGGCCGCTTGGTTTTTTGTCTCCTTTACCGCTGCATTCCTCTGTGCTCCTAGGTTAGACACACCTTTTTTTTAAATTCGGACTACCTTTGGCCACTTTCTTGTAATATGCTATACCAACTGTTACATTACTAAGCCAATGTCACCTTTGGCTGTGAAAAATATATAAAAATTACATATAGTATACGAAAACACTGATCGCCGCTACCTCCGCTACCGATGCAATGTAGAAGTGAAAACTACTTCGAATAAGACCATATAAATGGTAGCTGCCCCTCCCCCCATTTTGGCCTATATCGTCGACTGGCGACGGCCACGGAAAATATTTAACCTTCAGCAGAATTAGACACATTCATTTTTAAAAACACACGTATTAATTTAGTATTTACCCAAGAATAAATTATCAAACATCACAACAAGGAAGTTACATAATTAAAATAACTCCGCCTCCACTTAACAAAATATTGTAGAATTTAGTAGGAACCCCCGCGCCTCACATTCGTCGTCACACAACTTGATCCATTTGTCGCAAATAATTTACATTATCGTAATTAGTCCATCTTCATATTCAAGAAACCGGTCGCGTTGATATTTTCCCGATCAAGTTCTGTTGTCGGCTTTATGATACCGGACGTCGCGTCGCCCGCTCACAAAATTATACCATAAATATAACCTATTAAGGCGACACTAAAAACTTATTTAAAACGAATGTTATCATTGGCGTCTTTCAAATAACAGGAGCGGCTTCATTATAGACTGACCAAATATAAAGTATATTGAATGCTAGCAAGACAGATAATATGTATTATTTGTAGGTATACATACATGTAACGTTTAGAAAATTCACAGTGCAGAACAAATATGTGGCGCGAGAAATGTAGTATTCCATGTGTAGCACGAGTACCGTGTGCCGTGTGCCGTGCCGCGTGCGGCAGGGGTAGCGGACAAACGTAAACGCACATTTCAGATTTTAATGACAGAATTCGTTAAGATAATTATATAATTAAAATAAAATGGGAGCAAACGAGCGATAGGATCACCTTGATCTACGACGCCCATGGACATCCGCAACACCAGAGGAACTAGAGATGCGTCGCCGGCCTTTGAGAAAATGGTAGAGTCGCTTCTTAAGAGAGAAGCTTCTTCTGGTAGAGGCCCTAAGTCGTATTGGTTTGGTAATACACAAATAATTGGTGTAGAAACTTTGATAGGAATTGGTGTACATGTACAAATGTCGGTAACTTTAAACACATATAACTATGTAAGTATGTATGTATAGCTACTTATCTCTAGTAATCTATATCAATGTTATAAAGAGGAAATATTTTTATTTTTTTGTAGGTGTTGAAATAACTCGGAAACTACTGAACCGATTTCAAAAATTCTTATACCACTTGAAAGCTAAGTTATGTTATACGTTATACGTTTTTTTACATTTTTTATATGTCACAAGGAAGAAGCAACATCCAGATTACATATAACAATATTGCATGGATCAGATAGTTTCGTTGCGCTTTCCGCGTCTCGCACAGGACTATTTCCTGTTTCTTCATATTATTAAGTAATGTTAGTGGGTAACTTTGTTGTTATTTATTTTTTAATGAACAGGTTTGTGTTGTAGTTTGACGCGACTACGGAGAAAGCGCGTCTTGTGCCACTATTTGTATCGCAACACGTTTTTACTCTAATAGAAACTCAGTATTCACTGTACATATAACTATTGATAGAAACTAAATGACTTATGAGTTAACATTGATAATTACAAACCGCGTTTCGTCTCGGACAGGTTTCTCGATAACTGTGAAA
>NW_013528026.1:5789-6138 GCF_000836215.1 Papilio polytes | reverse complement strand
GAGCACGACATATTAAAAACACTAGGGGATTGGGAAAAGAACAATCCGCACCTGTCACTACACAAACACAACGCGAGCACAACACCTACATTGTGTAAACTGAAGCGACACTGTATTTAACCAATGTGTTGATGTTCCCCGACATGCCGCTTGCCGGTGGCGGCGATACCATTCCATAGAAAGTGATCGCTGTTAGATAACACGACGACCTATCGGGCCATCGTGGGAGCGGCGCTATCTGTTCCGTCGATTTAACGTTAATTTTTCACTACAAAGAAACAGTAACAAGTTTAGAGGCGGTTCATCTAAATGGAATGTGTAAACTTGTTCGTGGTTCAGTCGCCATTCT
>NW_013528026.1:3554-5160 GCF_000836215.1 Papilio polytes | reverse complement strand
TACAACCTTCCGTATTTTTATTTAGCAGTTTGCTAATTGTTTTTCTTAATGATTTACGTACCTATAAACTCATTTAACTTCATTAAGGAAATTTATTAACATGGTTTATCTGTATTTGTGACTTCACACAAACATACTACGAGTAATTTAAATATTAATGTTTCATTAAAAGGAAATGGTGATTCATACAAAACTGTTTGCATACTACAGTCGTATTTTTAGGTCACACTTTAATCTCATTATTTAGTGCAATTAGTTAAATAGATGATAAGTTAAGTTCCTCATAGCGAGTGATATCATATTCACACAAAATATTCTTTCTCATAACAAAGTCCAGTTCGGTTCCGGAAGTAAGCAGTGTGTGTGCAGCGCAGGGCGCGAGGCGACGCGGCGCGGGCGGCTGGTCCTTCGCGCAGCCGCACACGCGGCCGGAATACATTTCCTAGTTGTCGATTTCATGACAACTGACCGAGTACAATGCGCGCTTCGCCCTCGCCCTCGCCCCATCAGGAACTAACATTATATTTTTGTTCTATTAAACAATAACATTTAGCAAAGGGGCAACTTATTAAGTTCTTGTGAATTCATCTATATCTATACTCTATACTTAATATAGTGAAGCATAAACACACACTAATTCGTGGCGTAGGATGTCGGTAATCACGGCATATTTTTCAATAATTCTTTCTTTAATAAAACGCCCTACACCTACGACACGCTTTAGGATAAATATTTTCACGCTATTAAACTTAGGGGCTAAATAAATTGAAAAAACATCATGTGAAAAAGGGACCACTATACGCTAAACTATACGCTACCACCATTACGGATAATTTTGACATTTACAATAATTAATACAATTAACGATAATTTTGATATTTACAATTAAGAATTTGATAAACAAATGTAAACAAAATGATAAAGTTTTCATAATTTCATGCGGATGAAGCCGCACGGGAACTGCTAGTCTGTTATTTTAATAATAAATACCGAGTTGTAGAAATATAGCAAATGATCTTGATACACACCACAATCCTGCTCTCTCCCTACAAAGAAGCTTAAAATTGCCTGTATTTAGGATATCTCTGTTGTTTTATACCATCATGCCGATGTAGCCGTACGGGAACATCTAATCTTATTAATATAATATACAAGCTAAGGCCCGTGACTGTGTGAATTAAAAAAAAATAAAAAACAAAGTAGCCTCAGTGTTCTTCTAGACTATACTGTACTCGTATTTGTACGAGTAAACGTGAGAGATCCGTTTAGCCGTTTACTCTAGAAACACTAACAAAATCCAACCGTATAAACTTTCACATTAATATTAGAAAGATCAAGAAAAAAGTCAAATTTTCGCGAAAATGGATATGACCTTAAATCTCAAACAAGAGAATGAGTGAAAATATCATAGTGTCAGCTTACCTTCATGTTAGAGTGTTAACCGATAGTATCCGAATGTTCTGTGCCGTGCCGTGAGTCACACGGGCGGACAAAGGCCGGCCAATAACGACGGTCACGAAACATAAACTTTCAGCAACAAGTTGAACGCAAGAAGCGTCGTCTGATCTATGATTTTTTTTATACAACTGCTCACTCAACCTCTACG
>NW_013528026.1:2899-3399 GCF_000836215.1 Papilio polytes | reverse complement strand
GTTTTGTGGCTGTGGAGCATTGACAAGAACAGACGCACTTTACAGTTGCGATCTAAATAACGAAAAGATAATATTCCTACTGAATTAAAGACCCCTGAGTTGAGAATATGTCCATAGGTCGACATTGCGCGCCTAATTCTCCCGGTCACGTTAAGTATAATTAAGTGGTAAAGCTATAATAACTTCATAGAAAATATGAAATTGTTATGTACCCATAACCGAGAACTATAAATTGCACCTTTAGCCGCCAACTGCGGTACATTATTAATTAAATAAATCTGTCGCATTGATACCGTCCTTCCATTTATACCCCTAACAGTGGCGACGAGAATCTTTTTTTTGTTAACTCTGCGTGTGTACTTTATTATTAATAAGCGATTTCCAAATTTTGATATGCGCTATGCGCTATTTGCATAACGCGATATGCGATTTTCAAGTTTCGACTTTCGAGTTTTCGATAAGCGATAAGCGATGTGCGTTTTGCGCTATGCGCTATGCAC
>NW_013528026.1:1390-2645 GCF_000836215.1 Papilio polytes | reverse complement strand
AGCGATATGCGTTATGCGCTATGCGCTATGCACTATGCGCTATGCGCTATTTGCATAACGCGATATGCGATTTTCAAGTTTCGACTTTCGACTTTTCGATAAGCGATATGCGTTATGCGCTATGCGCTATGCACTATGCGCTATGCACTATTTGCATAACGCGATATGCGATTTTCGAGTTTCGACTTTCGAGTTTTCGATAAGCGATATGCGTTATGCGTTATGCGTTATGCGTTATGCGTTATGCGTTATGCGTTATGCGTTATGCGTTATGCGTTATGCGTTATGCGCTATGCGTAATGCGCTATGCATTATGCGCTATGCACTATTTGCATAACGCGATATGCGATTTTCGAGTTTCGACTTTCGACTTTTCGATAAGCGATACGCGTTACGCACTATGGGCTATGCACTATGCGCTATTTGCATAACGCGATATGCGATTTCCGAGTTTCGACTTTCGAGTTTTCGATAAGCGATATGCGTTACGCGTTATGCGCTATGTGCTATGCGCTATGCACTATGGGCTATGCGCTATGTGCATAACGCGAAGTGCGATTTTCGATTTTCGAGTTTCGAGTTTTCGATAAGCGATACGCGTTACGCACTATGGGCTATGCGCTATGCGCTATGCACTATGCACTATGCGCTATGCGCTATGAGCTATGCGCTATGCGATGTGCGCTATGTGTATAACGCGATATGCGATTTTAGATTTTCGAGTTTCAAGTTTCGAGTTTTCGCTAAGCGATACGCGTTATGCGCTATGGGCTATGCGCTATGCGCTATGTGCATAATGCGATATGAAATTTTCGATTTTCGAGTTTCGAGTTTTCGATAAGCGTTACGCGTTATGCGCTATGCGCTATGTGCATAACGCGATATGCGATTTTCGATTTTCGAGTTTCGAGTTTTCGATAAGCGTTACGCGATATGCGCTATGCGCTATGCGCTATGCGCTATGCGCTATGCACTACGCGCTATGCGCTGTGCGCTATGTGCATAACGCGATATGCGATTTTAGATTTTCGAGTTTTCGAAAAGCGATACGCGTTATGAGCTATAGGCTATGCGCTATGCGCTATGTGCATAACGCGACATGCGATTTTAGAGATTCGACTTTCGAGTTTTCGATAAGCGATATGCGTTATGCGCTATGCGCTAAGCAATATGCGCTATAAGCCTTGCGCTCTGCGCTATTTGCATAACGCGATATGCGATTTTCGAGTTTCGACTTTCGAGTTTTCCATAAGCG
>NW_013528026.1:1236-1356 GCF_000836215.1 Papilio polytes | reverse complement strand
CGCTATGCACTATGCGCTATGCGCTATTTGCATAACGCGATATGCGATTTTCGAGTTTCGACTTTCGAGTTTTCCATAAGCGATAGGCGTTATGCGCTATGCGCTATGCGCAATGCACTA
>NW_013528026.1:0-1069 GCF_000836215.1 Papilio polytes | reverse complement strand
GCACTATGAGCTATGCGCTATTTGCATAACGCGATATGCGATTTTCGAGTTTCGATTTTCGAGTTTTCGATAAGCGATATGCGTTATGCGCTATTCGCTATGAACTATGCGCTATGCGCTATGCGCCATTAGCATAACGCGATATGCGATTTTCGAGTTTCGACTTTCGAGTTTTCGATAAGCAATATGCGTTATGCGCTATGCGCTAGGCGCTATGCACTATGCGCTATGCGNNNTTTCGATAAGCGATATGCGTTATGCGCTATGCGCTATGCACTATGCGCTATGCGCTATGCGCTATTTGCATAACGCGATATGCGATTTTCAAGTTTCGACTTTCGAGTTTTCGTTAAGCGATGTGCGCTATGCGCTTTGTGCTATTTGCATAACGCGATATGCGATTTTCAAGTTTTCGATAAGCGATATGCGTTATGCGCTATGCGCTATGCACTATGCACTATGCGCTATGCGCTATGCGCTATGCGCATAACGCGATATGCGATTTTCGAGTTTCGACTTTCGAGTTTTCGATAAGCGATATGCGTTATGCGCTATGCGCTAAGCACTATGCGTTATGCGCTAGGCGCTAGGCACTATGCGCTATACGCCTTGCGCTATGCGCTATTTGCATAACGCGATATGCGATTTTCGAGTTTCGACTTTCGAGTTTTCGATAAGCGATATGCGTTATGCGCTATTCGCTATGCGCTATGCACTATGCGCTATTCGCCATTTGCATAACGCGATATGCGATTTTCGAGTTTCGACTTCCGAGTTTTCGATAAGCGATATGCGTTATGCGCTATTCGCTATGAACTATGCGCTATGCGCTATGCGCCATTTGCATAACGCGATATGCGATTTTCGATTTTCGAGTTTCGAGTTTTCGATAAGCAATATGCGTTATGCGCTATGCGCTAGGCGCTATGCACTATGCGCTATTCGCCATTTGCATAACGCGATATGCGATTTTCGAGTTTCGACTTTCGAGTTTTCGATAAGCGTAATGCGTTATGCGCTAATCACTATGCGCTACACGCCTTGCGCTATGCGTTATTTGCATAACGCG
>NW_013528025.1:0-787 GCF_000836215.1 Papilio polytes | reverse complement strand
AATCAAACAAACAAAGTTTTCCTCTTTATGATATTAGTATATAAATCTCCAAGTCAAACCACCACCCCATCAGTACTACAATAATATTGTACCAATGTGCAAAACTACGATAATCAGTAACTATAATACTCTACTAAAACTATTATATAAGTTGCAATAAAGGAAAATTAATGAAAATATAACCTCAAAACTATAAAAACTCGGCAAAACACTTTGCGCTTACAAGATAGTTATATATAGTAAAACTAGCTGTTGCCTGCGACTTCGTCCGCGCTAAGTTCTCGTTCTACATTGACTAACACCGACTTTAAAGTAATAATTATTGTACAATACAGACATAACAGCTACAATAAGGGAGGTTAATTATTTTCAATGAATCATTTCGTTTCTTTTTAGTGCACTGGTTTTATGAGAATATTTTGTTTTTAGTGTATTTTGGTTGGAAGTCGGTTTTGTTTTTTATTAAAAAGTTTATTTATTTTACAATTTTTATTGAATTAAACAATTATTGTATTACACACACACAATTGCTTACACTGCCTTAACCGTTAGTGGTACAAAAAAAATTTATAAGAAAGAATTGTAGCTCATTCAATTAGCTAAATTAAAGTCCGCGATAGCATATATCATATATCTCTTAAGGTTGTCGCACAATAACCGTTTGTTTCGCGAAAACCGTGAAATAAATGCAATCGACTTCACTAAAAACGCTTTTATTCTTATTTGGTATGTATTCTTATTCAAATAAATATGTTTTCACGAAAGAATATTAAATGTAGATCAAAAT
>NW_013528024.1:0-627 GCF_000836215.1 Papilio polytes | reverse complement strand
TTGTTAAAATATTCTTATGTATTTAAAATTATCACACTATTAATATATATATATATAATAAGCACCATAGCTGAGTAAAGGCCTTATCCATTCAGCACTCCAAAGTTGATAAAATATCTTTACGTTTTGGTTTTTTCTTTTTTTTTTTTTTGTTTGTTTTTTACATTTGCCAATTATGTAAGTGCTTTGTGTATATTCGATTATTCTGTTGTTTGTTATATTATTTTACGTTCTGAATGGATTAAATGAGTTATTATTATTATTATTATTATTAATATTAAATGGTTTTAAGTGTTTGTTTTAGATTCAGCATCGCATTCATCACTAAAAATTCCATTCAAAACATGCAAAGCCTTTTGACTAATCTATTTGTATAGGCTTTAGTATGATAAATGCGTAATTCATATATTGGTAACACATACACATGTTACAAGAACTCAACATATAACACGAAATTAACAACACAAATATTCCATACCTATTGTCGACATGGGAATTGTTTGATTCTGTTAACATATTTTTAATTATAATGTAACAATCCCTTACAAGCATATTTATTAGACTTAAAACATAAAAAAAACTTTGTTCTATAATATATAAATAGATAATCTACTTTGTTTTAACGTA
>NW_013528023.1:0-5906 GCF_000836215.1 Papilio polytes | reverse complement strand
CGGCCCCTCGGCCCCATGGCACCACGGCGCGCGGCACCACGGCGTCACACAAAGCATCAAGGTGATAGATGACAGGTAAACCGTTCCCGCGCCCTCTCACAGACAGTCACTTCACACACTACTCACAGTATAAATAAAATCACTAGCAAATATTTAATAGACGATACGAGTCCTCATTTAGTAACTATGAAACTTGTAATGTTTTCTTTGTGAAGACAATTAAAATTTTAAGAATTAAAGAACACAGTACTTGGTTTAGTCTTTAACATTGTAAAGATAAGAATTCAAAGTATTCGCAAAATAGGAAATCCTGTTTACGGGAAGTATGAGAATTGTGCGGCGTGCGGCGTGCGGCGGGCGGCGTGGGGAGCGAGGCGTTACGTCCTGCTGCTTATCATAATAATCAACGTGAACAAATTGATCCTGCTTATACTCGTACAACGGCAGTTTTACCGCTACCTTATAGTGCCGAAACATTTGTATTGGAACTTACTGTCTTTGCAGAAATCCACAGCGATACTATCACAACTGTTGTACCAGGTCACGTAGGATATTGTACAGTTAAGAACTAATTAGTTTAGCACGGATAGGGATTTTTTAAAAATTCAATTGAACCAGACATTTATCAACGCCTCGCTAGCGTTGCCGTCGCGGCGTGGTTCAGCGTGAGAAAGCGCGCGACACAACACACGCGGCGAGCGGCGACGTGACGGTTGCCTCATCGACCACCTTTTTGTCTGCAGGTATTGTGTGCAAATTAGCACGAATCTAACGCCTAGACTATTTATGAGGTACCTAGGAGCCGACACATTGTTTCCGCGTTAACAGATTTAAAGAAATTATTTCCACATTAACAGAAATTTTACGCGAATACTAGAATAAAGTAGAGACAATGTGTTCCTCAGACAGAGATAGAGAATACAGCGCTTGTTGTTATTTAATGTTGAAAATGTACATTAAACTATATATTACTGTCTAATCATACTAATATTATAAATGCGAAAGTTTAGATGAAAGGATGGTAATGGCAGTTTGAGAGTTTGTGGCCGAAACAGCTAAACAAATTTCGACGAAATTTGGCATAAACGTAGAGGATAGTCTGGAAGAACACATTGGCTACTCGCTTTTGTTTTTTTTTATTCCACGAGGACGGAGTCTCGGGTGAATGCTAGTGTTATAATCAAGGAAGACAGTTCAATAAGTGGCATAAAAAATAAAGTATAAACATTGGTTGGAACAGTTTTTGCTTTAGCGGAACCGTCGCGGTTTTCACTTACGAGTAGAGACTACACGTAGAGTTTTCACGATTCAATGAAGCGTGTGTACATTACAATGACGTCAATGTAATTTGTTCCACACAGAAAGGTTTCATTTTCATTTAATGTAGCGGTAAAAGACATAGCCTCGCCAGACGTGACGTCACATTCTTTTTTAGTTCTATTCATTAAGTTCTTTTAATAATGTTTCAATTTGCTTGCTTCAATTTTATATTCCGGTAAAAACGGACAGTTAAATTCATGGCCAGAATGAAATACATATATTCAAATTAGGAGGACTAAACAATGATAGAATAGTGGCGGCAGGTTTTGTATGATTGTGCCCCTCAATTCGGAACACCGTTTGCCGGTAGCTTACGACTACGTGCAGTGCAGACTGATTATAACCCGAGAGTAATCAATCGGTGCACACACATGAGATGCACACAACACTAAAGTTGAAAATATTAGTAATACATATTTACGTTTCTTTTTGAATACATATATGCCAAAGTGAGCACAGTACGCTATCGATACGTGAGCACACGAATTAATTGTCGAGGAATAAATTGTTAAAGTATAATTATCTTGATTAACTGTGTAAATTAAGATTAAAAAACAAATGTACACGAAATTTTAATTCGTGGTAAATGCAGAATGAAATGTCTATTATGCAAAATTTTTATACTTTGGCTACCTAGATATTAAGATATTATGCGACGTTATGCATGATACTTCTCTACGAGTCTCCTCAACTTCAGGAGAACTCTCACTGTTGTGTACAGCACGTTACGTTAACACAAGAGTACAAGTTGGTAAATAGCAAACATTGTCATCTAGGGATCAATGGGAAAGCATGTTCTTTATGACCAAAATATACGAAATAATATCAAACGTTGGTATTAACTGTGACATGAAAATAAGAAGTGCAACGATTAATTAAACCGTGCATTTATTTAAAAAGAAAAACCGAGCAAAGTTGTAAAATAATTACAAAAAACATTACAGCGAGTTTCTCCACGCTCATGAGACTACGTGTAGGTACCGTTGTGTTATGAATTCACTTAAAATATTATTTATTTAATCAACACTTAAATCAACGTGCAGAATGTGTAGACACATTGCTGCTCAACATACTTGCATCCGTCTCATTATCATTGAAAAAAAAAACAGAGACAGCGACAAAAACACTTAACACTGTTTTTATTTGAAAATTGGAATAAATTAGTAGAGTTACGAATCTCCTCCGACTCGTGTCGACCTAATAACTCTTTCAAGTTAATTAAAAAGATTCTAATAACCTTGTTAAATAATTGCAATTTCGTGCGGACAATCGTCGTAGTGGCTGTACTTTAAAATGATTCATAATAAGCGGCATTTTTCAGTATCTCTGCGAATACATTTGTTACAACGACTAGTCAGTTTGAAAGAAAAGCCTTGTGATAATCTAATACATTTTTTTTTGTATATATTGAAATAACTCAAAAGGTACTTGGCCGATTTCAAAATTTCTAACACCATTAAAAAGCTATGTTATTGCTGAGTAACATAAGCCATTTTTTTACTTTCACGTGGAGAAAGTCGCGAGCAACAGCTAGTATTTTTACGTCGGAGGAAGGTATAAGTCAAGTCAACTGCTGTTATGATATTGAACCTGGAATACTACTTTTAGAATTCCTAATCTTAATTTTCAATTAAATTTTAATTAAATAATATAAGGCAGCAACTGTTTGCCTACAAAACCAAGACATATCGACGAGGAAGTCGATGAGAATAATACAAACTCCGACATATATCCAAGGCAAGCTATATTGTTTTGCGCCGGCAGCGGAGTTAACAAGCCACGTCACCGTAGCGCGATGTGCTGTCCACGTATGTGGTAACACAGCTAACACTGGTAATCTAGTAGTAACAAGGGATTCTTGCAGAAACGAGGCGCCACTACAGACCGAGGCGTCGTCCTCGTTCCCTCGCAATTACTCCGCTGCGCAACTCAACAGCTCAGCTTATCATCCAATTAAGACAATTTGCCCACGCGTCGTTAACGCGGACACGCCAAAACTTGGAAGACAAATTGGTTCAGAAGAATTATTTTTAATTCTTTATGAAACTTTAGACGACAATGCTTATTAGTTCAGAGTTACAGAAACAAAACGATGCCTGTATTTGGGGGTTACCCAGGGCTGTCGAGTGAAGCGTGCAAGGGTTATAGGGCGGGCCCCAGGGGCGTCCCAACTAATAGATGTACCACTTGTAGGGTCGCTAGACAGATTTTCGCATCCGGCCTCCATGGTTAAAACAGTTATAAGTTCCTTGTAGAAGTTTAATCTTATATTTTCAAAATAACTTCGTATTATTACTGTATCGTTTTCATGGAACCGTAAGTCAGTATACATTTTCAGAAATGACAAATAAAAATTATTGTAAAGTTTTTGTTGGTAACTGTTTAATGTAAGTGCTTCTATTACAACACATTGTTTTAAAGCAGTTGTTTTATTATAATTAAATGATAATTACAATGAAAATATAATTGCAGTTATTTATAAATGAGCAGACCTTGTGATCATTGAAGCGATGTCCTACTAAGATGAATCATGTCTCAATACAGTCTTAAATCCAATCCAAGAGACGTTAAGTTTAAATTTTGTTCACTATAGTAGGTCTCTTGTTATCGACGTGACAAATAAATGCTGGTTACTAAAGATTTTTTTTTTTAATCGAAGTAAAAATATTTTTATAGTCATACATGTTTTAGACGGAAACGTAAAGCAAACGACATACATGTCGCAGAGAATCGCACAGAGTGGAGAAACACCCATCGAGAGAGTGTCAAGGAGAGTGGTCGCGACCCTCAGGAACGAGGAAACGATCCGGGGAGAGAGAGTAAAGCTTTTGAAAGCCGCATTTGGTAGATGTATTGCTATTTAGTAGGTGTTACAGTATTTAGCTGTCAGTTTACATTACATACTGAAGTGGTGGGTGTGATATTATCTGAGCCCAAATTAATTTGAATACTGATCGTAACGATCATTATTATATCAAGATGCGTGTCGTGTGCGTCACTGACGCACGACCATAGAATTAATTAAAAGTGCGAATACTTAAGTACAATGTCAGACTTTCTACACGTCCAATTAAGATGTGTAATAATTTTGTTCTTATTAACAATTTACAAATCGGACACTTGACAAAGAGCCTTCGCACTTTTGCCCTTTTTTTGTTAATTATTATTTTTACGTTATTTTGCGTGTTGTTTAGGTACATTTCTTAATTATTTAAACCAAATTAATATATATAATATTTAATCATAAAGTACATTAGTTAGAAATTAGTGATTTTTACTCTTTTCACTTTTTTCTCTACTAGAATATAGAAAATAACCTTTCACTCAACTAAAAGTTCATTATCCTTTTTATTAAAAATAATAAATTCGAAATGGAACTTACATAAATATTCCAGATTTCACCGAATTCCTAGGGTCAAAGCACTAAATGTTAAATTCACTGGTCGCAAAATCTTGTCATAATTACGTTCACATAATGATCGAAAACAAATTGTTGAATTACGGAGCGATCGAGTCGAACGAGTCGCGTACATGTAAACAAAGGGTAAAATAAACGATCGAGCCGCAGCGCGCAAGCGCGGCCCCGGCGACCACACTAGCTCCGCGCCGTCGCGACAACGAAGTGACGGTTGCGCGCGCTGTCACAATCAAATGACAGTTGCGCGCGCTTTCACAACGAAATGACGGTTACGCGCTGTCACAACACAACAAAGTGACGGTTACGCGCGCTGTCACAACAAAGTGACGGTTGCGCTCTCTGTGCAGACTGACATCACAAAAAGTTTGCTAACGATCAAGCGCTTGGTACTCAGGGTGGGCTTTAACGTTACCAGTGCCGTGGGCGACATGTCTACACTACTACGTTCCTTAACTGCACTACAAACCCATAGGAAACAAGGCATAAAGAGGCGTTTAGACTCCCCTTTCAGCCCCCGTGAAAATAAAACATGGTTTTTTGTTGCATTAATGTTTATTTTATTAGGAAATTTAACATGCTCCAGGTATAATACAAAATTTTGTTAATACATTATTAAAAATATTTGATTGTATGTATATTTAGCCGACAGTTTTTGTATGGTCCAGTTAGTAAAGTGTAACATGTTCTTTAAATTTACACAATACTCTTACAGCTAATATTACATTCTTAACTATGTATGACAGAATGGTACGGAGAAGTTACTAAAATAAACGTCTCTATTATTGGATTAAATGAAGAATGTCAATTAAAATATCTAATTGATGACTTCTGAGCATTTAATAAAATTGGAATATCCGTATTTTTATCGAAAAAGTAAATATTAATTTTGCAATTTCATTTTAAATTCCGTGTGACAAAGTATACGAGCGACCATTAATTTAGAAGAAATATTCGAATTAAATTAATAACATTTTAAATAAGGAAAGTATCAATACATTTGCTGCAACTTACACACTTGCAATGATTGTCACAATAAGTACTGGGAGTAGAAATAACAATCACGTAAAACAGACATGTGTTATGTGAAGGCCCACCGGCGGCGTCAGTGCGCGTGCAGGGCGGGGGGCGTGTGCGGGGGCGTGGCGGAGGGCGTGGCGGAGGGCGTGGC
>NW_013528022.1:0-610 GCF_000836215.1 Papilio polytes | reverse complement strand
AATTATACAAACTAAACATTCCGCCCACCAAGGACTAGTCCTTTTAAAAACAAACAAAAATAGTATTCTCCTTAAAAATCATAGTACAAGAAAACTTTACTTAAGCCAAACAATTTCACATATTTAAGTAACATAAATTAGCAAAGAAACAAAACAATAAAACAACATAAATCCGCCCACCGTGACAATGTAAATCAATCAATCATAAATCAACAACAAAATCACTTATCTAAAACACAAAGTTTACTCAACGGTCTTTTTAATAATCCATTTTTGCAACGAATTGTTACTACTCGAGTTACATTGTCCGGTCCAGGATGCTTAGCTACAATTCTACCTAATAACCATTTAGTTGGTGGTAAGTTATCTTCTCTAACAATACAAATATCATTAACACTAGGTTCTGCTAATTTAGAATTCCATTTATATCTTTGACTTAAACTAACCAAATATTCTTTTGACCATCTTCTCCAAAAATTATCAACCATCTTTTGAACTAATTTCCATCTATCTATACTAGTAAGATTACAATCTGCATAATTCTCATAACAAACATTAAACATATCCAATTAAAAAATGACCTGGTGTCAGTGGGAGGGGGTCATTCGCT
>NW_013528021.1:0-1571 GCF_000836215.1 Papilio polytes | reverse complement strand
GTGATAAATGTCTGAGTGGACGTTTGTTATGCACGATTTAACGTTTGTAAATAAATGCAAAACTAACAATGAATCAAGAACTTTTTACTATGTTCGCATTTGAGATCTTTAAACGTAATTAAAACTTTGAACATGTCTCTAGAGTTAAGACTTTGCTTAAATTTTATCTTCAAGAGAAATTGAAATTTATGTATATTTTGAAAATCAAAATAAAACGAGCAATATGCACTTTGCGAAAACCACAAATTGTCATATCGTGGAACCGCCAGCCGCAGCAGAAAGACGACGTCCAAAACACCGAAAATAGTATACCAAAAAAAGTTACAATTTTCGGTTTCTATAATATAGTTAATAATCGACAACAATGTATAAATAATAAACCTAGCAGTACAAATGACCGTGTGAAACCATCGCCTCAAGCTTTGCTGTACACGGTAGACATTAGATCTTATTTTCTGGGATATTTCAATTTGTTGCGAAACGTCCTGCACATTGCTGAATAATAGACTAATACCACATTGGACAAGCGAGAGATTTGCAAGGGAAAATTCGTAGCTGACGCAGATACCATTTGATATTGAGTCATTAGATAATAATAATAAAACTTTAATTGTTTTATAATACCGCTAATGATATTTACGTACCGCGGATATGTATAGCTGGAAATGTATACTCGCTTCCGGCGCGTAATACATCCGCTGCCTTAATCTGTTCCGCTGTAACGCAACGAGCGCGGTCTAGAATGCAGGCTGCAGGTGAAAGGGACGGCCCTAGTGCACGCCCCACCACCGCCTGATGCCCGCACTTCAAATCCAAGCTGATACAAAACTGTTTAATTTTTAAACAATTTTGCTAAAAAATAAATGCCATGGGTAGATGTCGCTTGAAAAATATGAGGTAACTTTATTCTATTACGAGCTTGCGCCGGCGACTCGGTAAGTAGCCTATGTGTTCTTCCAGACTATCCTCTACATCTGTACCAAATTTGATCGAAATCCGTTCGTCCGTTTAGGCTACAAACTCTCACAATCATTCACCCATCCATCTTAATTTTCGCATTTATAACCTTAGTATGAACACAATGGTATGTATTGCTTCAATATATTGCTAATAATCTCCTTCGATATCCTAGCACTAGTTTGTAATAGGCAGAGCATCAAGTAGTATTGGCGGCTGTATTGGAATGTTCTCGACTGTACCATGCGGCGAGTACAGTGGCGCGGCGGAGTGGCTCCGCAGGCGCGTGACCGCACACTACCGATCACAAAGGTCACCGCGGACTGCGTAGTGCTGACCGCAACTGGAGTAATCCATCTAATGACTACGTATTACGAAAGGTAATGCAGTAAATCATTTTAGAATTACTGATATTCACGATTTTGAAAATTACTATACTTTACCAAATCTATTGAACTGTCATCTATATCCAAAATTATCTACTATTTTTAGTAAAGAAAAAAATACTAACATCTAATTGTGTATTCAAATTTATTTTGTAATCATGTTTTCGACATCTGACTCGTAATGTGATAAAGATTTTAAAACTAAAGACACTTACGAGTAAATATTTA
>NW_013528020.1:0-878 GCF_000836215.1 Papilio polytes | reverse complement strand
ACGTTGGTAAGGTTATTTTGTGCAAATTGGAAGAAAACATGAGAGGTAATGAAGACTATATTTTATTAAAGCATAACATGACTGTGACGCCCATAGAAAGAACCATAAATTTCAGATCACAAATACCGAGATAATGCACTGTGAATCATTGATTGGCACACTTATAACACAAACAAATGTAACTTTTCATTTATGTGCTTTGTACAGACCACCTGACCAAAACAAACACCTGTTCATTGAAGATTTCACCAATTTTTTACACAATACCTACGTTAAGAAACATAATTTAATCATACTAGGCGACATAAACATAGACATTAAAACGCATACACCCATTCGATGTTACTATTTAAGTAAAATGGCGGAGTGTGGTCTAGCGTGCGCGATAACAGATTACACGAGAATAGACAACAAAAAAAACCAAGTATCTAAAACTTGTATAGATCACATTTTAGTTCGATCGCGCACGCTAGATCTGTACTCCGCCACGGTCGGTACTGTACTAGCCGACCACTGCCTTACCGTTCTCACCTGTGTAAATAAGGCGGCGAACACACGTAGCGTAGTTTCAAACTCGACTTTTTATGATAATAAAAAACTTAATTATATGCTAAATGAGATTAATTGGTCATCAGTGGATAAAATGAACTGTCCTAACAAAACATATTCTTTTATTAAAGTAAAATTTAACGAATGCTATGAGAAATCAAAATCAACAAAGATAAAAAATAACGTTAGCAAGCGCGCTAATCAAGAATGGGTAAATAAAGATGTAATAAATATGTGCAAGAAGAGAGATAAGCTATACATTAATTGGAAAAAAGATGTGAACAACACTATTCTCAGTCAGGAATATAAAAATTATAGAAATAAAACTA
>NW_013528019.1:0-1008 GCF_000836215.1 Papilio polytes | reverse complement strand
TTGCAGAGGTCTTGTAACGACTAAATTAAACTAACAATGTAGAATTGTAATTTGCAAAATGGTTATATTTTCATGTTGAATTTTCAGTATCAAAAAAGGTTTTAATTAACTTCCCCGTTCCTTTGTATTTAGTTTAATTATCTCCCGTTTGGTTCATCTATTGTTTGGTGCGGTTGTGCGCTACGGAGGGCATCCTTTGTAAACATCGATGCGGTTACCTGTTGCGGTATTGCCAGACATGTTCCCGCTCAATCGATACTTTGTAGGGGATTCATTTGTATTGAAATGAGGGAACACGGACATGCGTGATGTTACTTTGTATGAAGAGAGGTAATGCAACACAGGCGATGAGACATCACAATGTGGCGTGCCTCCATATGTCATACAATAAAGGCAGGAATAAAGATTTAAGTAGCTAGCACATTTTATTCCAGCTACTGATACGTACCAGTAACTGGCAACTGTGAACGTAATTGCATGCCAGTACCTAGTAAGATGAATTGAGGCAGGGGTCGTAGAAATGTAACTGGCATGTGTGAACGCATTGTACTAGTAGCTGGCACGTTGCTGTTCTAGATGTTAGTTACTACGACTGTTTACTGGTGTATTTCTGCTTTGAAGAGATACGAAATGAAAAAAATGTCTCATTGACAATAGCGAATTTATTGGAAATCAATTTCAACGATATTTACTAGAATAGACGAGAATATTCTTTGTGTCCGTCAGGTTCTACCTCTATTTACGTTCTCTGAAAGTGACGTAAAGGATTTACCCCTTCAACCGGACGCTTCCCCGCTCAGACTATTGTTCGCTCCTAGAAGGACGTAATTCCTCTTGAAACGCGATTCGACGCTCCTTGCTGTTTTACTTTTTTATCCGCTCAGTATCTATAATGGAATCTATGTAAATTTAATCTCTATATTTTACTTTTTTTTGTAAAAACTTTGTAACAAAACGAATCGATCACGTTATTTACGTCAGCAGTTATTATTGATTTGACAAACATTA
>NW_013528018.1:0-852 GCF_000836215.1 Papilio polytes | reverse complement strand
CTGGGCTTGGTCGCTTTTGTATGAGGTAAGCGTATGAGTTAAATGTCGTTGAAGACGACTGTAGGCGGTACGTAAGAGTACGGTTATGAGATTGCATACTGTGAGTCACTGACAAAGGAATAACGTAAACGCACCTAATAACGACTCATCAAAATCCGCGCCTATTGCCGACATATTCAGAAAACTATCATTTTCATGCCATATATTAAAGTTACTCCAGTAAAAATGTAATTACGTGTTATTATTGTAACAATGATGTAGAGAACTAACAAAGAAATAAGTGGATTTGACAGGGGAGAGACGCCTAGGAAAGGGGAAATATCTTTTTTCCGCCATCGATTTAGGTCAGGTAACGTATTTGCAATTGAGAATCTCTTTGTCAGCGGTAGCTTCAATAGTAGCTTCAATCGCTGAATTCAAGTGGCTGCTGTTAGCTACCTTATCATATAAAAACGTCCATTTTAAATTAATTTTAAACTGTAAAATTGATAAGTCACTTAGAGCACGCACACCTTGACGAAACTATCGCACATTTGTTTAGTCTCGCTCTTGATTCCTATAAGCATATATGGTGCGCACATTACTCGATTTTTAGTCGTGCAACAAACAGTTGAATTTGCTACGAAACAATCTACAACCGCACAATATTAGTGCAATTGTTTAGACAAAGTTTTCGCACGCTGTTAAGTAAAATTTAATAAAAATCAATCAAATAGTTTTCATAAATCTACGACATCTATGCTAAAAGTCACATACTGAACATTTAGAATGACAACAGTACAAAAAGATATTGTTAGGAATAGAAACACAGAAGCATAGCCGCGGGCGGTCGCCGGCCAAAGAGCTAGATAT
>NW_013528017.1:1059-2479 GCF_000836215.1 Papilio polytes | reverse complement strand
ACATCTGTGCCAAATTTCAATAAGATATGTTGAACCATTGCAGAATTATCGAGTAAACATTAAAAAACTAAATTAATGAATCCCACGGAAACCGTAACTTATCCGGGGGATAAAAAGTAGCCTATGTGTTCTTCCAGACTATGCTCTAAACCTGTCCCAAATTTCATGGAGATCCGTTCAGCCGTTTAGGCTACAAACGCTAACAAACATCCATCCATCCATCTAAACTTTCGCATTTATAATATTAGTAAGATTACCTGTTCCCGTGCGACTTCATCCACATAAAATTGTGATTTTTTTTGTGTCATGTGTCAAATCATCATCTTTCAATATAATAAAGCGTAAACACACACTACTTCGTGGCGTAGGATGTCAGTTATTACAGTATACTTGAATAATTCTTTCTTTAATAACAAGCCCTACACACGCTTTAGGCTATATTTTCACGCTATTAAACTTAGGGGGTAAATAAATTGGAAAACACCTTCATGTGGAAAAGGGATTAAAAACTACAAGCTGTCAACATTAAGAAAGTAAGGTTATTATGGCATTTGTAATTTTGACATTTGCAATTGAGAATTTGACAAATGTTAAACAATAAAATAAAGTTTTCATAATTAAATGCGGCTAAAGCCGCACGGGAACGGCTGGTTTTAAATAATCTGGTAGGCAACCAGCTAATAATATTTTTGCAAGCTTGAATGTTATCATCATTCCATCATTATCCCTTGTTTTTATTATTACTGTTATAAAATATACCATATTTTAGGTACCCTGCCTTCGCGCATTTTCATCTACCGCGACGGCGTCGGCGATGGACAGATTCCCTATGTTCATACACATGAGGTATGTGATTGAATACCATTATTAAATTGACCAATTTGTTACAAATGAAATACATAAAACTGTAACTTAGTATTTTTTAAAACCTTGTATATTACACCCTCTTGTCCCTATAGTAGGTGGGCATAGTGTGCTCCTCCATTGCCTCAGCCGCCATATTGAAGTCACTCTTAAGAATCTCGTTCACACAATCCATACATACTTTGGTTACCTTACTACTTAGGCTAGGTCATACTACATATGACGTACCTAGATTTCGATCGCGACTCCGTCCGGGGAATTAAAAAAACTATGCCAAATTTAATCTAGATCCGTTCAGCCGTTTAGGCTAGAAACTAACAAATATCCATCCATCTAAAATTTCGCGTTTATAATATTAGTTACATAAGATTTTACAATTTCATTTTCTTTTGATTTCTATAAATATCTCTGTAATATTCCAATTTTTGTTAGGTGTGCGAAATTAAGAAGAAACTCAACGAGATATACGGCGGTGCTGAGGTGAAGATGGCCTTCATTATTGTATCAAAACGCATCAACACGCGCATCTTCCTCAACAATGGCCGCGGAGAGAACC
>NW_013528017.1:0-889 GCF_000836215.1 Papilio polytes | reverse complement strand
AAATATGTAGTCTAAAGCGTATCGTAAGTGTAGGGATTTTTATTAAAGAAGGAATTATTCAAAAATATGCAGTGATTGCTGATATCCTACGCCACGAAATAGTGTGTGTTTATGCTTTATTATATTCGTAAAGAACATCTATAAACGCTTGTAAACACACAGTTATGTACCACCAATATCAGTATATTCTTAAATAATTATTTTTTTAAGAAATAATACCCTAACCTTACGACATGCTTTTGGTTACATATTTTCACGCTATTAAAGTTAGGGAGTAATTAATTCTAAAAAAACGACATGGGAAAGGGACAAAAATTACAAGCTAATGCATAAAAAAAACGTAAGTAATTTTTATTCAATGTCAAGCGCTTTCGTTGTCATTAGAACATTTAAATTTTGACATTTTGCAATAGAAAATTTTACAAAAGATTTTATAATTTAATGCGAATGGAGCCGCAGGGGAACATCTTGTATTGTCATAAAACTTGAAGTTTTTCATCTTAACTGACTTAACATATATGCAATAATTATAAATAGAGCACATTTATTTTTTTCTAGCTTACTATATGTTATTATTATCAACATTCCAGATACGACTTCTACCTGGTATCCCAGAATGTTCGAGAAGGTACAATTTCACCGACTTCATACAACGTCATCGAGGACACGACTGGTCTTGATCCAGACCGCGTAAGTATATTGATTTAAAATTTTGTTTAGAATCAGTTAAAATAATAAACTATTATATTTCTCTTTTAAGAAAAGTATTCTTAGCTACTTATGTGATATACTGAGCCGATAACATGTTTGAACAGCTAGTTCTTAATAATATTACATTTATTGTTTTCAGATACAACGTCTGACGTACAAGTTGACGTACATGTACTTC
>NW_013528016.1:0-998 GCF_000836215.1 Papilio polytes | reverse complement strand
CAGATATATTTTTGTATAATTCTTGTAATCATATCAAATAAGACCGTAGGCTATATGGACATTCGAGATAGACCAATGGAAACGAAACAACGATCATGTGATTGGATCTAAAACCCTTAAATTAAAGCTTTTCGTTTCAACAACAATTTTCCACATTTATTTGAGTTACTTTTTCATTATTTCCCGTATAACTTACCAATAGCCCTGGAGACGGCGAGCTGTCCGTTGACACGCCAAGTGCCGTAGTGCGTCACCGTGCCCCCCGACGATATTATCCTCTCTCTCTCGTCCTGTTCACAAAAAAAATCAATTAACTACATTTTGCTACCGAATACGTCCGTGCGAATTTAAAATAAAGGAAATAGATTTTGAATAACTTCAACAGACGCTCGAACGAAAGAAAAGATATTTTTACAAGTCCTATCTAGTGGATATCATCAAAGGTCAGTGGACATCTGTAAATTTAAATTACATATTAATATAATAAAACGTTAAGATACACTTTATTTTGAAGGATGCTAGCAATCAGAGTATTTTTTAAATTATCACTTTTAAAATAAAATGGTCTACATTTACGATACGCTATAAGTCTGTTAATTGTAAAAATTATCGCTTTACGAGAAATGAATAAAAACTACAAGCCAATAGCAAACAAAGGTTGCCATGGTAACGTCAATTGTTAGTCAATAGCAAAGATCTTCGCTGTTTTTTTTATATATGATAAGGCGGCAAACGAGCAAGCGGCCACCTGTATCCGCCGAATGGCAAAGCAAACGTTGCCCATAGACATTCGTAATAGCGTATGCGTTGCCTACCCTTAAGCGATGAAGCAGGAGACACACATAAAAAGCATATTTCCCATTCCTATGCGCCTCCTCCACTATCAAATCCACGTTCCCTTCCCATCTTTTTGTTATAAGAAAAAGGATGAGAAGGGGAAGGGACTAGAGATGGGCTTCCGGCACCACAGTCATCAGACTGTACGCGGAATTGCTGCC
>NW_013528015.1:249798-250204 GCF_000836215.1 Papilio polytes | reverse complement strand
TCATACAAGACCCCAATTTGTACGGACCTAAGAACAAGAAATGGTACAATGTTTTAAAACACACCATCGCATAAAATACAAAACAATTGAAATGTTTCTCTGATTCCAGTCTTCGGACAAACCATTACTTCCTTTTTTCCTCCAATAAACAATGTCTTTGGCACATAAAGCTAGAGCACATATGAATTTATGGACATTAAAAAGTTATAATGCATTATGTAGATTAACAAATGACAACTTTACTTGCGAAAAGTTAAACGTCCCAAAAATAATTGATTTACAGCCCGTTATGTCCGTTATGTCATTAACTTTTTCGGAATAACACAGCTGGCTGCCAAAATAAAACAGTTATAAATTCAAATGACATTCTGAATTTGGTAAGCCGTAAAATACTCCAGAGGCTTGG
>NW_013528015.1:242254-249703 GCF_000836215.1 Papilio polytes | reverse complement strand
GTTTAAAACAAACTTGGTTACAAATTGAGCAAATTGCATGATTTCACTAAAATAGTGTTTGATGCTCTAAAATTTACATCAAGTCATGCATTAAAATTGCTCAGAAAAACACATAAAACCTTTAAAACCCAATGGTATATGCAACAGAATCTTGTTCTTTCAGAGGCCAACATTTTAGTTGTCTTATTTCCACCTAACTGTAATACAAAGGTGAGAAGAGAATTGTCTCCAACCAGACAATGTAAAAAAGATGTCCGACCAAACAATGAATCTACGCAGCTTACAATCTTGACGAAAAGTCAGATAAATCGTTAAGACAAGAACAATATCATATCACAATGATTATTCAAATAACAACTTGTAATAAGTAAATGGAGATACGTGTAACACGTAACAGAAAGACGACATAATCCTATCAAAGACCAAAAGACCTCATGAACAAAAATTTGACCATTATGACGTCACAAAATATGATACCGAGTTTCGAACCACTTTACATTTATAGTTTTCTAATCTGCAAACAGATCTAATCACATCTAGGAATATAATTATATCACAAAATACCACAACTTCGTTCAACCATTGTTGAGTGGGGCAATCGAATCGATAATGTAATGACAGATTGGCTGCTGGGGGCTGGGGTTTGTGCAGAGTTGCCATTATCCAACCGTCATCTCAGAAAAAAATGGTAGAAATTGGTGTTTTTAAAATTAAATCGTTTATTATATTTTCATAATGATTTGAGATATACATAAAATTAATTTGTTTATTGACTAAAATAAATCAATAAAAATTGAGGGCTAATTTCAGTTGTAATTAACCCATTTGGAATCAAAGTGACAATAATAGATGGCAGTAAAATGTAAAGTCATTTCAACTATTAAAATTAATTTACAGTTCTATAAAATAAATAAGTAAATTAAAAGGCATCTTGTATATTTATAAATAATTAATTGTTTTATTTGGCTAAGCATTATTATGATTAACTCAAGTTAACCAAATTGGGCTTGTGAAATAAAAAAAAACTCATCGATTTTTTTTTAATTCCTTTAAGGACATAATAACAATCAAATGATTGCCAACGGTAAATAGTAAAATATTTAAAAATCAAAATGATTCTATTATTTCTAATATTTGTTAACCCAATTATTGAACGAAACGATAATATGCGAGAAATTGATGAAGAATGTAGAAAAAAGAAATTATCTCAACAACGCCTACCATAATACTGTCGGCAAATGATTCATATCGATTTGAGAAATGCAACGCTAGCCCATTATATTTCATGTCATTTTTATGAAATACATATAGTTATTTCGCTTTATTCGTTAATAATGAAATAGAATGAAGTTTTTATATTTTAATTCGGACGAAGCCGTACGGGAACAGCTCTTGTTAAACATATTTCATATCTTCATGGTATAACTACTGGCGTCGTATCCAGCGGCGGTCATTTGCTCGTCCACCCAACTTCTTTGACTAGCAACATCTGTGTAGACGCCGGGAGTATTTCCTCCACAACCGATGCCCCACGCAACTATTCCTGTCTGTACGTAGCGGTCTGTCTGCACCTGTAACATTTTTAAAATTATGGAAACACAAACGGGAAAATATTAAACATTTGTTTGCTCGCGACTTGTCCGTATGAAAATTACGAAATAATATAAAATGTAGCCTGTGTTAAGGCCTATTAGTTTTACGTGAATCAAATACATACAAAAATATTTATATTTATTATATCAATATAATAAAGAGGAAAGATTTAAAAAATTCACTTTCATTGTTACAAAGGAAATTTATCTGTGAGTTATGTAGGTTTTTTTTTTATTATTTTTCAATTCAACGCGGACGAAATCGCGAGCAACAGCAATATTTTTTATAATTAGTAAAAAATTAGTTACCGGACAGACTAATGGCGAGCCTCCATCCCCAACACATGTATCTTTGCCGGCCTCGCCTCCAGCACACATGAAGCTCGAGTCCAAATTGAAGAATACACCGAGGCGTGTTCTACGCAACTGATTTTGACAGCTCTGAGGACTAACAACAGGCAGTTCACGCTGCAAAATAAACAGCTCGATTTAAAATCTAGTTGCAGAATGGTGCAGAATGGTGATCATGATAAGATATAGGCCAAGTAGCAATAATTAACCTTCATGAAATTTGGCATAGATGTAGAGGATAGTCTGGAAAAACACATAAGCTATTTGCTTTTGTTTTATTTTAATTCCACGCAGATATTTTCCAATGGGCCGGCTCGCCCGGTGAAATACTACGAACACACAGAAAACAGGCGTAAAGTGGAAGCAATTCCGCATTTCGTCTGATGTGTGTGGTGCCGGAGGCATAATTTTAATCCCTTTAGTAAAGTGGATTTGACGGTGGAGAAGCATAGGAACGGGAAATGTCCTCTTTATGTCCGTCTCCTCCTCCGTCAATTAAGCGTATCGCATCTGCAATACCGGATGTTTATGGGCAGTGGTCGCTTTCCGTTTCCGTGAATTAAGGTGGCCGCTTGTTCGTTTGTCACACTATTATTATAAAAAAAATAGAGTCGCGGGAGAAAGCTAGTTACATACGTTATATTATTAATAATGCAGCAGAATCTAACCTTCTTTAATATGACTTGGTATTTTCCAACTTCTCCAAAGTGATCCTTGCCCCAGCCGGATGCGTGACAACGTGTGCCGGGCGGTGTGGTTTGTCCGACGGCGGGTAGGCACACCAACCCCACGTTTGGCGTTAACATCATTGGTAGACTTAGGAAGAGTAACGCTATATCATTGGCTAAGTTTCCTGAAAGAATTTATCTTGTTACGCTGTTTAGTTGCTCTACTAAAATTCGAGTAGTGTACACCCCCATATAATCTCATACAAATCAAAGCCAGACTAAACAGTTGTATGATAGTTTAGTTTCAGTTATGCTGATGCTCTTAGTATCAACCATAAAAAACTATATAATATTCACGGACATATGTATGTATAAAACTCCGTATAACTATGGTTTCAAAATAGTAGAAATCAAAGTTTGCACATGGCAATATTGGTAGCGCTATAGCGTAAATATGATTTATTGCGCGGTTCACACTTGTCCAGTACAGTTTGTTAGTAGAGGGGGCGTGGCAGGAAATGATGTGACTGTATAACTGGCACAGTGTGAGTGATAACTGGCACCAAGGAGCATGTCAATCCGATGACTAGCGGACAGTTCTGCCCAGTTTACAAATAGCCGGTACAGTTGGACAATTGCAACGGCCAGACAAAAATTGTATAGAGTCAATGGTGCCAGTTAGCGTTCACATGTTGCCAGTTGATTGAAAGTTTATTTATTGCTACAGACCAACTGTACTGGCTTAGTGTGAACCGCACATTTTACTTTATTGATCAGTCTAGCCATTCCGCAACGGACGTAGCGTGAACGATTCGTTAGTAGACACACTTATATACCAGATACTGGTACTTGCCAGCTACAGTATACTCAGTACGGTATGAGTACACACTGCTCTAGTAGCTGGAATGCAAACTATTTTACTGGCATATATATGTCCACCTTTTGATGCTTTTATTGTTAGCACGTAAATTCGGAATGGCTGAATAAGATAAGACAATAAGATCAAATTTGGGTGGATTATAGAATTTAGTCTATAGTGTCACATAAATAACTTTTTTAATTTTACACAGATTACAGCCAATTACTTACGACTTTTATAATCCTTGTTTACGACTATATTGCTCACGTCTCGGTCTTGATATGGGTAAGGTTCTTTAGTAGTTTGTGTGTCCCATTCGCCGGCTCGCACCATTAGCTTCCCAACACTGTTGGTGGCTACTACCACATGGGCACCCGTCACCACCACGCTCCGGTGGATCAGTGACCCACCACCGATATGCCTGAAGCCACCAGGGATGGTTGGATCTTTCCTGTTGGAATTCAATATTTTTATTTATCACAAGATAGCGTTAGTGGATGTCAAATATGTCTCAATTCATTTGAGTGTCAAATATGCCTCCTCTAATTTTTTTAATATCTTTGGTTTGATAATACAATACCTTAAAACAGCGACCATCCATGGGAACTCTCCGAATTTGGCTTCACCATTCACATCGCCTGTAGTGACCATTCCAACGCCATTAGGGTTACGCCAACCGCAGCCTTCGCGCTGTAACAAATTTATGATGAGTTGCTAAAGTTTCCATTTATATTATCCCTAGATTTCACGACTCCGTACGCGTGGAATTAAAACAAAAGTGAGTATTCTATGAGTTGTTACAGACTATCCTCTACATCTGTACCTAATTTTATCGAAATTTGTTTAGCTGTTTAAGCTACAAACATCCGTCTAAACTTCTGTAATATTAATCTATACTTCTATACTATTATAATAAAGCGTAAACACACACTTCTTTGTTGCCTAAGATGTCAGTAATTACAGCATATTTTTGAATAATCTTTTTTTAATAAAAAGCTCTACGCTTACGTCACGCTTTAGGCTATATATTTTCAGGCCATTAAACTTAGGGGGTTAATATTTTGGATAAAAACCCTAATGTGGGAAAGAGACCATAAGTTGCTACCAACATCAAGAAAGCAGGTTTGTCATGTTATGTCATTTTGACATTTGCTATTGATAATTTGACAAATGTAAACAATACAATAAAATTTTCATAATTGAATTCGCCAAAATAGCGAAGCGACCGCTGCCCATAGACATCTGCAATTGCAGATGCGTCGCCTACCCTTATCCGACGGAGGAGGAGACGCACATAAAGAGGACATTTCCTCTTCCTATGCGTCTCCTCCATCGTCAAATCCACTTCCCCTTCCCATCCTCTCATAAGAAAAGGGTGGTAAAGAGAAAGGGACTTAAATTAGGCCTCCGGCACCACACTCATCAGACGAAACACGGCATTGGTTCCATTTGACGCCTGTCTTCTGTGTGGTCGTGGTATTACTGGGGGCGTGCCGGCCAATTCGTGCTAAGATGTTAAAGCGGGCACTACCACGGTTGAAATTAATTCTAGTAAAGAATATTACAAACTTACCGGTAAGAATGGTTTGGGCAAAGGTAAGGGCTGATCTTGTACATTTGTTGGCACACAGCATACATCTAAATAAGATTTGCAAGGCCCATCAAGTATCCTGTTGAAAATAAAATACCTTTAAAGTTACATTTCAGTAAGTAGCAATTATTTATAAACAAAAAAGCTTTCGCCCGCGACTCAATCCGCGTGGAATTAAATAAAAACATAAGTGAGTAGTCTATGTGTTCTTCCAGACTATCCTCTACATCTACGTGAAATTTCATCAAGATCCGTTCAGCCGTTTATAATAATAATAATAATAATTTAAGGGCCAGATTCAAAAGGCGGTTATTTTAGAAACCGCACGAATAGTGAGGAGGTTCCTGTCTCTGCCCTGACCACTGGTTGCTTGAGTTATCGGATTCCGCAGCCGGTGGTGCTCTATTTTTTATATAATATATTTTATTTTATTTTATATTCTTGTAAAATGTATTATATGGAGAATAAGAAATAAATATATATGATGAATAATAATAAACTTAGTATAAGTTTGTTAGTATCAGAAAAAACTTAATACCTATGTTAGTCACACATACATCTAAATGTTATTCTAAAATGTACAATTATCACCTGCCACGTGTAGCTTTATGCATTGATTGATATATCTACAATCCAGTCTGCTGGCAATCACATGTAGAATGGTGTTGGCTACAAACTCTAACAAACATCCATCCATCCATCCATCTAAACTTTCGCATTTATAATATTAGTAAGAAGTAAGATTTACTGCCAATATATTTTTAACTCGCTGTTTGATTGGCATTGATTGTGTTAAAGAAATTGTAGCTTGTTTCCAAGTACTTATTCTAAATCCCCCTATATACACACCAATAGCAGACACACTTGCTTCCAAGTTGGCACGTTACAGTAAAAAATTGTCAACCCTAACTAGCATGCGATTACGACAGGCGTAAACAGCGCTTTTTGTCTTAAATAATAAACAATTCTGAGTGGAATAGCGCGCCATCCTGGATCCACATCTCTGTCAGTCTGAACTGAGTCATCATCATCTTGTTTATCCTACTCCCGTAGTGGCGCAACTGATTTTTGTCCTCTAAATAACTCTATCATACGTCATCACTCCCTGATCATGTTACCTTTCACGCAATACATCCATCTTTTTCTATGTCTACCTCTACCGGTGTACCACACTCATAACGTTCCCCTTGTAACATGAGATTCATCCCTTCTCATAACATCATACCATGCTAACCTTTTACTCCTTACCTTCTCTTCCACCGGGGCTACTCTCAAACTTCCTCCAGTATACTCATATCGTATCAAAACTTGTATTTAATGTTGCTTATACTCAGTTTATGTTTAAGTTAATTATCCTAGTTTATATTTCTTTAAACTTAGTATAAACTTGAGTAGTTGTCAGTAATAGTATCAACTTAGTATGAACTAATTGTTTAAAAATACGAGGTTATAACCTCACCTGATAATGTTAACCACGTAATCACCGTTATTAGTGTTAACACATTGGTTAAAATTAACACATTCTCCTTTCTGCTTGTCCTTTGTGAGGCAAGGCTCTAAACCTGGGGAAGCAATTTGTAATAAATTATAATAATGTACTATTCAAGAATACCTCTTAAACTTAAGGGACAGATCTACAAGTCCATCATAACACATGTCGTATTGTATGGATCTGAATGTTGGGCCACCAAAGTTGCGGATGAAAGGAGATTGCATGTGGCTGAGATGCGTATGTTAAGATGGATGTGTGGTGTGACAAGAATGGATAAAGTTAGGAATGTGTATATTAGAGGAAGTTTGAAAGTAGCGCCAGTGGTGGAGAAATTGAGAAGCAAATGGTTAGCGTGGTATGGACATGTTACGCGACGAGATGGGGACATAAACCAGAAAGTGTTAAGGTTGAATGTTGGCTACAAAGGAAGAGGAAGACCGAAGAAAGTATAGATAGTTTGTGTGAAAGAGGATATGCTTCAGAAAGGTGTGGATTCAGATATGACGGCTGATAGAGATGTATGGAAGAGCAACACGTACTGTGCTCACCCTCCGTAGGGATAAGGGCAAATGGATGATGACGAGTTACATATTTACAAAATTCTATGAACTCTCGTGTCTTTATTTCATAGTAAGCTTTTTAAACTATCTGTTAGCTAACTTTGGCGTCAGTAACGCAAGCGTACATACCTATTTTCGGTGGCATTTCAGTTGGTATGCTTGTGTTAAAAAGGTCGCTCATTAAAGAATCCAAATCCTGGCATCGAGATATCGATATCGAAGCTAATAAGATCCAGTATATCTAATAAAAACAAAACAAAATGCACTAAAAACAAAACAAAATACACCAAAAACAAAATATTCTCAAAAAAAACAGTACACTAAAAAGTAACGAAA
>NW_013528015.1:222234-240913 GCF_000836215.1 Papilio polytes | reverse complement strand
AAAAAAAAAAAAAAAAAAAAAAAAAAAAAAAAAAAATATACCGTCGAATTGAATACCTCCTTCTTTTGGGAAGTCGGTCAAAAAATACAAACAGCTGATATCAATATTCAATCTGGAACCATTTTTAAAACAATGATGGCGTCCACAATGAATAGGTAAAGAAAATCTCTTTTCTCAGTTTATCCCTTCCTTTCCTTACTAATGTAAAAATGACCCTAAATTTCGTCGCGCGAATTTGAGCTAAACTATTTAACTACGTCGTAGTCTTAGACTCCAAAAATCAAACAAAAAAATTGGGACCCACCTGCAAGCATTACCTTTCGAATAAAAAAAGAATTATCAAAATCGATCCACTAGCGGCGGAGTTATGCCGTAACACACATAAAAAAAAACATACAGACGAATTGAGTACCTCCTTCTTTTGGGAAGTCGGTCAATAAAACGTAAACACACTTTGTTATGTAGGAAGTCAGTAATCACAGCACGTTTTTGAACAATACTTTTTCATAAACAGCCCTACACTTACGACATAGGCTATATATTTTCACGCTATTTCATTTAGGGGTGAGTAAATTTTATCAGAGTAAAGAAATAATATAAAAAAGGACATTTCGATTCTATTTAAAGTAATCTCTTTTTCTTGAATCGTTTTCTTGATAAACTTACCAACATTTTGATTTGGTTCAGTGAATTATATGTACACAGATTATATACGATTTTATATAAAAATAAAAAAAATCACAAAGTATTTAACAAAAACTGCACATGTATGTAAGAATGATGTTAACATACTACATGTTATGTACTCAGATATAAGTATATAAATGTATCGAGAAGAGATAAGTAAATGACTGCACACAATATGATATATTTTTTATACAATTCGGAAAAAAACTTGTGTAACCACACCCTTATCTGTTCTCTCACTTTATTCAAGGTGATAATAAGAGATAGCAGGCGTCAGACTACTCGTACGGGTGTCAGTTTTCGCGACTTTTGACTTCATGCGAATCACTTCGAGTTCGCAGAACACATTGTTGCATCCGCAGCGCGATGTTAACCTTGGGTTGCCAAGATATTCGAAAAGCGTTATACATTATAGCTGGTGCTCTCGACTTAGTTCCCGTGATATTAAAAAAATAATAAAAAATATAGCCTATGTTACTCACAGATAAATTACCTTTCTAATGTTGAAAGAATTTTTAAAATCGAATACATACAAAAATACAAATCTTTCCTCTTTATAATAGTATAGACGAAACGATGGGGACATAAACCAGAAAGTGTTAAGATTGAATGTGGATGGCTACAAAGGTAGAGGAAGACCGAAGAAAGTATGGATTGTGTGAAAGAGGATATGCTTAAGAAAGGAGTGGATTCAGTTGTGACGGCTGATAGAAATGGGGAAGAGCAGCACATACTGTGCCGACCCTCTGTAAGGGATAAGGGCAAGTTGATGATGATGAATATTATTATTGATGAAAAATTTTAATTATTGTTAACGAGCTGTTGCCCGCGACTTCGTACGCGTGGTATTAGAAAATATACAAACTATATAAATTACAAAAAGCTACGTATCCCTCGGGAACCGGACATTTCTCGGGGATGAAGCTTATCCCATGTGTACTCCAGACTTTGTTTTATATCTGTGCCAAATTTCAATAAGATATGTTGAACCGTTGCAGAATGATCGAGTAAACATTAAAAAACTAAATTAATGAATCCCACGTGAACCGTAATTATTCCAGGGATAAAAAAGCCTATGTGTTCTTCCAGACTATGCTCTAAACCTGTGCCAAATTTCATGGAGATCCGTTTAGCCGTTTAGGCTACAAACGCTAACAAACATCCATTCATCCATCCATCCATCTAAACTTTCGCAATATTAGTAAGATTAGTAAGATTAGTAAGAAGTAAGCTAGTAAGATTGTGACGTATTTTATTTACGGAATTACCAGTATAGAGAAATAGATAATGGGGAATCGCCCCAGTTTACTGCGACCGAGCGAAGTCAATTAACATTCTATAAAAAAAATATAAATTAATCGTAAAGAGGTAATTCCAGATGATAAAATTGTTTTGTTGATCTTTGAGGTTAACATCAACAATGCGTGTTATCTTATGTCGACTTTCATTAATAAAATACTAGCATCCGCCCGCGATTCCGTTCGAATTGGCCTTACATTTTCCTTGTAACATGCGATTCATCCCTCCTCATAACATACCATGTTAACCTTTTACTCCCTACCTTCTCTACCACAGAAAACTCTCTCTTAACTTTAAATCATTATTCAATTTTGATGAAATCAAAACCAATGCGATATTTTCTTAAGTTTTGTAGCCATTTTTACTATTTTAAGTATTTTCTAGCGACACCGTTAGCTTAGAATTTAAAAAAAAAACAAAAGAAAGTAGCCTGTGTTCTTCCAGACTATCCTCTACATCTATACCAAATTTCATCGAGATCCGTTCAGCAGTTTACAAATTCTAACATTCAGAGCACAGAATTTTAACGCAAATAAAATTAAGCTCTATTGTATTAGTATAAGGTTCATTTTACTTGTTCAATAATAAGATCCGATTTAGTAGAAGAGGAGGTTGAATCCGGTTTCAAATATCGGCTCACATAACCTTGTACCGAGCTACGGCTCAACTAAATTAGCAGTTCACGGTTCAACTTTAAAATAAAAAATGAATGAATAGAATTATTAATTACCACTTATTTGTACCAGGAATAATAAAAATGAATCGATTTTTGACTTTTTGACCTTGAGAAGCAACGAGATACTTTGTTGTTTTTTACATCGAAGTCACATCTGAGCGTATGTTATGAATGGAATAGACGATTGACGTCAATTGTCTCATGACAACTCCGGTTGCGTTTTAGTCGCTCGAAAATGATCGTAATTTTATTTTATTATTTTTAGTTAAATGGTTGTATATTTTCGCGTCAGTTTTCGGAATCGTTTAAAAAGAGAAAAAAATACATGCATATTCCCTATTGCCGGTTTAAGCCAGGACATGAAAAATTTTGAAAGGAAGGTGCAAGAAAACTACAGAAACATGCATTTATTTCAAACATTTATTTTAAATAAGTAGAGTATTGTACTTATTTACCTTTAAAACTAAATAGATTAGTTAACCGTTAATCCCTATTTCCACTAGTCCGATGTATCTAAAATTGGCTATTCGGTTAGTGGAAAAGCGGTGAGGTAAAACAATAAATCGCACCTTTATTCCCTTACAGTTACTAAGCGAAATTGATAGAAAAAAATATATTCAATTACATATTTTTGATCCCTAATTTCCAATATTAATTTATAAACCGTGCAATAGATGGCGCTGTATCAGAATCTTTGACAATAAAGAGACTTGTGTTAAAAAGATCTTGTACGAGCAAGTTTAGAAATTGTAGTCCAACACTTTATTACAAAACTAGCTGTTGCTTCCAACTTTGCCTGCGTTAAATAAAAAAATATAGCCTACGTTACTCATTGAAAATGTAGCTTTGTAATGGTGAAAGAATTGTAGAAATCGTCCCAGTAGTTTTTGAGTTATTTTTCTTTACAATATTAGTATACAAGTATGTAAATGTAAAAAATGAAGACTACAATAATCTTGTGACAGGGGGCGCTAGTGAGCTATCATAATATACTTTGGCTTATACCCACCGGCTCAGATCAATTCTATAGTTTACTGGACAAGTCCTGTCATTGAATAGTCAAAGTTTAATACGTTTTGGAACAAAGGTGTGATTGTAAATTATACATAAGTAAATGTCTTGCTTGGTAATTTCTCGGTGTTCATAGCGTCTATCAGCCAGCTGTATAGGTAAGGCACATTCGAGTATATTCCCGGTACATTCTTCTTCCCGCAACCAACACCCGACGACACCAACCCGAAGATAGCGTAGCGCTTCATAGTGCCGTTCTGTGAACATATATTAATAAAAATATAACTTTCCACAAAATATTTATATCTATACTCTATCTATATCTATACTAATATCATAAAGCGTAAACACACACTTCTTTGTTGCCTATGATGTCAGCAATCACAGCATATTTTTGAATAATTGTTTTTTTTAATCAAAAGCCCTACACTTACGTCATGCTTTAAGCCATATATTTTCACCCCATTAAACTTAGAGGGTAAATATTTTGGATAAAATCCTAATGTGGGAAAGAGACCATAAGTTGTTGCCAATATCAAGGAAGCAAGATTGTCAAGGTTTGTCTTGTCATGTCATTTTGACATTTGACATGTGAACTATGAAATGAAATTTTCATAATTTTATGCGGATGAAGTCGCATGGCAACAGCTAGTAATAATATAAAAAGGGTAAACACACATTACTTAGTTATACTGTCAGCCCACCACCACCCATGGCCCTACCGACACTCGGGTCATAAGGGCCGGATCGAAAACTTCTTAGTTATGTAGGATGTCAGCAATCACACTGTGTTTTTATTATTAAACTAGCTTTCGCCCGCGACTCCGTCCGAGTGGAATTAAAAAAAAAGTATGTAGCCTATGTGTTCTTCCAGACTATCCTCTACAACTATGGCAAATTTCATCGAAATCCGTTCAGCAGTTTAGGCTACATTCTAACATCCATCTTAACTTTATCATTGCAGTAAAAATAATTTGAACATACTCCAACATCACAGACGAGTGGGGAACCTCCATCCCCCTTGCAGGTATCAACCCCCGCCACCCCGCCGGCGCAGCTTTGACTCGGATGCAGCAGGAACCGGGAGCCGAGCCTTGTGTTGCGTAACGTGTGTTGGCATTCGTCAGAATCGATCAATGGCATTTGGATCTGTTGAATAAAGCCACAAGAACATTAGATATATCTATATTCTATACAAATGTAATAAAGCGTACACAATTGTTAATTATTTACCTTTTTTAATACTGTTGCATATTTGCCAGACGACTCTTTGCCCCAGCCCATAGTAAAGCACTGCGTGCCCGGTGGAGGCAGCACCTTGCCTACGCACGCTATGCCCATGTGCGGGGCATCGTTGAACGAGAAAGCCTCCTTCAATACCAACAATGCGATATTGTTGTACGCTTGTACTGGAATTATATGTTACCATCAGATTGCGAATTACAACAATTTGTAATCTCACTAGTGATATAATTTATGGCATTTTTGTTTTAGACATGTTGTGAAAAGTTCAAAATTTTTAATTTTGGCTTTATGTTATGTATATAAACATTTTTATGTCATAATCCATGCGAAGCCGGGGAGGTTTGCCAGTTATTGTTTTAAAATGTAGACAATAGATGGCGCTATTTAAAAAATCCGGAGCTTTTGGTTTTTATTTAAATAAAGTTATTTGAAAACTTACGATCGAAGAAATCTTCGTGTTGAACAATTTTTTCAACTTGTCGTTCTTGTGTTAAGAAATTCTCATCCGTGTTGGAAGTGTCCCATTCACCGGCGCGACATTTTATCTGCAAATTATGGTAGAAAAAATTATCTAATTTTCATTTTTCTTTGGTTTCGTATAATTTTCCCTAGTGTCTGCATAGCATGCATTCCTCCGTACATATCTATTAAACGTCATATCTCAATATACTTGCTTCACTTGTGGTCTTTTTCACTTTTAACTCTTCCTCTACCCTCCATCTTTTTCTTTAAGTAGAAAGGGAAGGGGAAATGACTCAAAATATTACTACGTAAAAATTCAAATATCTTTGGAAAGCGAAATCATTGAGTTCAGGCAAATAGATTAAAAAATATAGACGAGGCATAGTTGACACTTCATTTGAAACGTTATTCACATTATTATTAAATAACAAAAGATGGAGCTTATTATAATTTTGTAAAATATTTTATTACATGTCAATACAGACACGAGGTGGAACTAAATTTGACAACCGATATAGTACCTTTCAGAGAAAGTACCAGTGAAAAAGTTTTGTTCACTGCCTTGTCTATATTTCTTAAATGTATTTGAATACAGGCCAGAATGTTTTTATTTTTTAATCGCGGAAAAGGCAAACAACAGCAAGTAATCAACTGACTTACTTCACCCTCGGTGTAACGTGCTACTTTATGGGCGGCAGTGAGCACGACTTTAGGATGTATGATAGAACCACCTCCTATATAATCATCTTGAGACCACGCTTGATCCGGTGCTGTAGATCTGTAAAATGAATGTTTGTTCTGTATTTTAAAAGATAAGGGAGCAAACGAACGCGCAAACACCGACGTGTTTATCAACGCCAATAGACACCGGTAAAGATTAACGGCAGTAGTTGGCTTCAGAGGTACGCCCGTTTGAAGAAAAAATATATTTATTTGGTAATGTTCGCTGTTTCGTCCTTTTTGAGTATCATCTACAAAGTCTAAGCCCTCCAAAGTAGTTTAAGCCTCCGTCGATTTGGCTCATGCCCCTGTCCCGAAACAATATTAATTTGAAAATACAGAGCCTCGATAACTCATACCTCGGTAACTTAAAAACCTCTATAACTTCAAAAATTAATATGTTCCCTTCCCATCAGAGCCCAAAACCTCTACAACATAGACCCTTGATAACTTAAAACCTCTATAACTTAAAAAAATCTTGTGTTTCCCTTGGACTTTAACTTATGGAGGTTTTAATGTATTTAAATTTGCACTATTTGAAAAATTTATTAATATCCTAAATTTAAATTCAATCATTATAACGAAATTAAAATACTTAAAAAGCTAAAAGCATTTTATTGCAGCGCCATCTATTGTACGAGGCACAATTTACCTTAACAGAGCAACCATCCACGGAAATTCTCCATATTCAGCTTCCCCCACTAATGTAGGCTTAGCCTTCAATTCCACTGCACCTGGGTTACTCAATCCACACTGCGGTATTTTCTCTACAGTCTTACTTCCTGCCATCTCCTCACGTAGGCAGCAGATCTGGAGATAGTGCGGGCAAGACTGCGTCCTAAAGTCAAGACGTAAAAATCTATTCTAAATCAGATATATCAATCATGGGCGTCACTAGCCGATATTCTAAGGATGGGTAGCTGCAAACAACGCAACTAAAGACATTTAATGTATGAGGCATAGTGAACAACATTTTTTCACCGGTATTTATCTGAAAGGTACTATATCAGTTGTCAAGTTCAACCCTACCTTTTGTTCTTGTGTTGACATGCAATAAAACATTTTACAAAAATAAACTAAACAGTGTTAAAACATAAAATATAAGCATTTAAATATTATTTTATTTCCCAACTAGCTTTCGCCCGCGACTTCGTCCGCATGGAATTAAAAAAACTAAGTAGCCCACGTGTTCTTCAAGAACATACTCTACATCTATGCCTAATTTCATCAAGATCCGTTCAGCTGTAGGCTACAAACTTTAACAAACATCCATCCATCTAAACTTTCGCAATTATAATATTAGTAAGAAGTAAGATTGGCAATTAATTTAAATACAAAGTGGTTTTGAAAATCATTAATAGATAGAATTAGTGAAAAATGTTTCAAGTTGTAGTTGACAAACTATGCCTACTCTATATATATTTTTAATCTGTGGCGGCAACGAATTGTGCAACGGCAGACAGCAAAGTATTCAATATGTCATAATCATCATCACCAGCTCACTATATGTCCCCACCGAGGGGCTCGGAACCTACCCTAAATTAGGGTGATTAGGCCATAGTCAACAACGCTGCACTGCGGGTTGGGCGATTTCACACATATCTTTGAATTTCTTCGCCGATATATGCAGGTTGCATCACGATGTCTTCCTTCACCGTAAGAACGTCGGGTAAATTATGTACATATGAAAATTCGATAAATCGAAAATATAGACGAGGTACACGGCGGGATTCGAACCCAAGACCTGTAGATTACAAGTCGAGTGCTTAAACCACTGAGCCACCGACGCTCTTTCAATATATACCGTCAATAAAATCTTACAAATACCCTTGGCCCCAGCCTCTTGTGTTTCCACTTGGGTATATTTTAGACTAACCTCAGATCTATCGTCGCTCCGGGGTCGACAGAATTGGTCTCGAAGTTGCACTGATAGTTAGGCACACAGACCCCGACTTTGCCGTCCGGCGTCAAACAGCTAGGACCTGAAGATGATTTAAATTATCTTTGTTATCTATTTATTAGGTTACTATTAGATATTTGTTAATCTTACTAATATTATAAATGCGAATGTTAGGATGGATGTTTGTTAGAGTTAGTAGCCTAAAATGCTTATCAGATTTCGTTAAAATTTGGTACAAATGTATAGGATAGTCTGGCAGAACACATGCTTTCTTTTTTTAGTTTAATCCACGCGGGCTGAGTCGCAGGCTAACGCTAGTACATAATATAATAAAGCATAAACAAATATATAGGATGTCAGTAATCACAGCACATTTTAAACAATTATCTTTAACCAGCTTTCACCCGCGACTCCGTCCGCGTGGAATTAAAAAGAAAACAAAAGTGAGTAGACTATGTGTACTTCCAGACTATTCTCTACATCTATACCAAATTTCATCGAAATCCGTTGAGCCGTTTAGGCTACAAACTCTAACAAACATCTATCCATCTAAACTGTCGCATTCATATTATTAGTAAGTGTGATTAAAACGAGTCATACAAGAAAGGGACTTATAAGCCAATAGTATCAAAGAAGGTTGCCATGGTTACTCATAAACAACTCTCAGCCAACGGCAAATTCGTTGTCACTCGTTCATTTGATTTTTGACATTAACAACTAAAAGTTTTACGCAATGTATACAATAATATACAGTTTATATAATATAATGTAAATAGTCACCGGGTCAAATAAGCTGGTTGCACTAATCTCATTGTGATAATTTCTTCAACCATACTATGTTTCTATTTAATTACATAAATATGAACTCTGAAATGTACAAGGTGTTGCTTGCGATTTCGTCTGCGTGGAATTTGGAGGTTTGATTTTAGTCCCTTTTACTTTCCAATCTTTTTTATGAGTAAGGGATGGGAAGGAAAAGTGGATTTGACGGTGGAGGAAACGCATAGGAAGGAAAATGTCCTCTTTATGTGCGTCTCTTCCTCCGTCAATTAAGGGTAGGCAACGCATCTGCGTATTTACGTGCCGCGGTCGCTTTCCATTTCGGTGGATTCAGGCGGTCGCTTGCTCGTTTGCCAACTTATATTATATTAAAAATCAAAATTTAAAAAACACAAAAAATGTAGTCATACACTGTTAACGTAGCTTTTGAATGGTGAAAGAATTTTTTAAATCGGCCCAGTAGTTATTGAGTTATTTCAATATATACAAAAATCCAAATCTTTTCTCTTTATAATCTTAGAATGGCATAGCATGGTAACGTACCTAGAGCATTAACGTCAGGACTCGAACTGTCAATGACCGTTTGCGCCGAAACATGGTCGTTCCCCGCCAAAAGGATCAATGCGAAGACAATATTCGCACCGATGTACCTGTAAATGATTACAAGTACACTATGATGATTACACTGTGAATATTCCTATTGTTTTACTGAAGATAATGAACGAGACCAATAATAAGAGTACAAGAAGCCTGATACAGATTCTTAATTTAATCTCCTTTCACTCGCAACTTTCGTGGCCCAACATTCAGATACGTACAATATCGCGCGTACCATCTTTCGACCACATCTTCACTCACAATAGTTGAGATCGTGGTGAAGCGCTGGCTAAAAAAACTTAAAAAATGCGATAGTTCTCCGTCACTTTATTAAATTAAAAATAATACCTTATTTTATTTATTACAAGTTGTTCCCGTGCTTCATCCGTATGAAATTATGAAAATTTTATTTTATTGTTTACATTTGTCAAATTATCAATTGCGAATGTCAAAATGACATGACATGACAAACCTTGGCAATCTTGCTTCCTTGTTGGCAGCAATTTATGGTCTCTTTCCCACATTAGGATTTTCATCCAAAATATTTAACCCCTTAGTTTAATAGCGTGAAAATATATATCCTAAAGCGTGACGTAAGTTTAGGACTTTTTATAAAAAAAATATTCAAAAATATGTTGTAATTGCCGACATCTTAGGCAACAAAGAAGTGTGTGTTTACGTTTTATTATAATAGTGTAGATAATGCGCAAGTTTAGATCAATGGTTTGTTGCAGTTTGTAGCCTAAACTGCTGAAAGGATGTCGATGAAATTTGACATAGATGTGTATTGTCTAGAAAAGCAAATAGGCTACTTTTGTTTCTTTGATTTCACGCGGAAAGAGTCACAGTTGAAAGGTAGCCAAATTTAAAGTTTCTTTGCGTTACTCAGCGCCATGACACATTGGTTTTAAAGAAAGGTTTATATTTAACACTAGTGGTTGCAAGCGACTTCGTTTGAAACAAAATCTAATAATATACCTGTTATGCGATAACTTAAATCGACACAGTAGTGTTAAATTAATCCAATACAGACAAAATTACATTTTTTTCCTGTTTACAATCTCACTAATATTATAAATGCGAAAGTTTAGATGGATGTTTGTTTGTAGCCTAAACTGCTGAACGAATCTCGATGAAATTTGTCACAGATATAGAGGATAGTCTGGAAGAACACATAGTCATAGGTTACTTCATTTTGTTTTTTTAATTTTACGCGGACGGTGTCGCGGGCGACAGCCAGTATCAATTTACAGTTTCTTAATCTGATTCTTTTGTTTTCTTTATTGTAAACACAATACAAATTTACATTCTCTACTTATCTTATAATATGTAATTAAATGTGATGATTTCAACATTACTCACCCCATTTTGGTTTTTCCGTTGTTATAAATACTTTATCTAAAACCAGCGCGACGTATTTGACCACGATTGTAAAGTTCAAATAATTATAAGGAAAATAAAACATAAGTTCAGAACAGGTTATTACGATAAACAGTGTTGCCAACTATGTTTACAATTATATTCTACCGTTCTACCATTTTTAATTAAAAAACTACCAACTTAACATAATTTTCATTTTATTTGTCGAATAACAAATGTTTCTTCGTAATTAATTGCAAAGCAATTGTTTTGTAAGAGAAGAAGCAAATAAACAGTGGGATTATCGACGCATAGCCTCAATATCAGACGAACTGCAGGTTGCTTTGTGAATATACTTGCTTGAAGGACTCTAAGTACAACTATACTAAAAATGATCTACAGATCAGATCACGGCATGTATGCAAGGGCGGAGCCATCTTTGGCGCCAGGAGGGGGTCACATAGTCGTGGTGAAGTCAAGAGCTTGACAAAACATTTAAATATATTTTGTCAAGCTCTTACCATCCAGCACAGGGGCGGTCATGGCCCACATGACTCCCCCGCCCTAGATCCGCCGTTGCATGTATGAAGCTCAGTAAATCAGCGTGAAGCTCAACCCAAAACATACTTGACTAGCTGTTCCCGTGCGGTCATCCGCATGAAATTATAAAAACTTTATTTTGTTGTTTACATTTGTCAAATTGTCAATAGCAAATGTCAAAATGACATGACATGACAAAACTTGGCAATCTTGCTTCCTTGATGTTGGCAGCAACTTGTGGTCTCTTTCTCACATTAGGGTTTTTATCCAAACTATTTACCCCCTAAGTTTAATGGCGTGAAAATATATAGCCTAAAGCGTGACGGAAGTGTAGGGCTTTTTATTAAGAAAAGAATTATTGGAAAATATGCTGTAATTGCTGACATCTTAGGCAACAAAGAAGTGTGTGTTTACGCTTTATTATACTAAGTATAGATAGAGATAGAAGTACAGATTACAGATTAGCGTTGAGCCGTGAGCTGCAAATTTATGTTGAGCCATAGATCAATGGTTCAATTCGATATTAAAACGGTAAATTGATTGTTTTGTGTGTTGTTTTCCTTGTTTTGATTACGAAAAAATGTGTGGTTATTAAACCCACAACGGTTTTTACCATTGGAAATTCCGCATTACGGAATTTTTTATATGTGCAGCTTAAAACATAATTTTTTTTATAACATAAGCCGACAGAAGCCGGTAAACGAGCAAGCGGCCACCTGAATCCGTCAACACGGCGAAGCGACCGCTGCCCATAGACATCCGCAATTGCAGATGCGTTGCCTACCCTTATACGACAGAGGAGACGCACATAAAGTGGATATTTCGCCTTCCTACGCATTTCCTCCACCGTCAAATCCGCTTCCCCTTCCCACCCTCTCCTTATAAGAAAAGGGTGGTAAGAGAAAGGGATTTGACGGTGGAGGAGACGCACATAAAGTGGATATTTCCCCTTCCTACGCATCTCCTCCACCGTCAAATCCGCTTCCCCTTCCCACCCTCTCCTTATAAGAAAAGGGTGGTAAGAGAAAGGGATTAAAATTAGGCCTCTGGCACCACACTCATCAAACTGTACAGGGAATTGCTTCCATTTCACGCCTGTCTTCTGTGTGGTCGTGGTATTACTGGGGGCGTGCCGGCCCTGCAGTGCTAAGATGTTAAAACGGGCACTACCACTGTCAGTAATAATGAAACAAAGGTGTTCAACAATTCATTTATTTATAAAAGTTTTTATTTAAGTTCAGATAGTATAGACCTTAGGGTCATGTCCCATTCCGGCGACTTTATCGTCTATCCAGTTTCGTAGATTAGACACGTCTACGTAAACACCTGGGGTACCGTCCTCACCACAGCCGACACCCCAAGCTACGATACCGCTCTGCATGTAACGGTCGGTTTCGTACTAGAAAAAAAAAAACAAAAAAAGAGTTAAAAACACCCGAAGATAGTGGAACTAGGCTTCGGTCATAATTCACTTCTTTAATAATATTATAAAAAGGAAAGATTTGTATTTTTGGATTATTGTATGTATTCAAATATTCTTGTACTATTAAAAAGCTATCTTATCAGACGAAATGGGCGTTGGCAGCCTTTATAGTTTGTCTAAACAAGTTAGATTAGTTTGACAACTCATTTGAAATTTAGTAGGGATGGGTTGTGTAAAATCAGTCATAAATATTATCGATTTTTGATTTTTTTTTCTTGTAAAACTTGTGATCGATAGATTTATAGCTTATGAATTAAAAAAAACACTGATTTTTCAAATTAATAATTACCATAACAAATAATGAGAGTAAATAAATGTTTATTACTACTACAGCCGTACGTAATCGAGTTGGATTTCGCTATTATTTTTGTCATCGCTAAATTCTCTACATTATAATCAATACTAGAATTGTCCTATAAATTAATGAATAAGAAAATAATAAAACCGAATATCGGTAGTTCAAAATTGTTCGCTGCGAGTTTGTTTCGTCACTACGATACCTGTCTATTAAGTATGGCATTTGCCTACAAATTGAATTCGATACTTCAAATGCGTCATTTATCAAACTAATCTATCTTATTTAGACAAACTATAATAGATAGCGTTAGTGGATTTGAAAAATGTGTCAATTGAAGTGTCAATGCCTACTCTATATGTTTTTCAACTCTTTGGTTACCTGTATAGGACAAGAAAGAGGTGCTCCTCCGTCTCCCTTGCACGTATCCTTGCCAGGTTCTCCTCCAGCGCACATGAAAGATGTATGCAGCTCGAAGAAGTGACCCAATCGTGTTGATCGGAGTTTCTCTTGGCAAGTGTTTCGGTCGACAACTGGTACTTCAACCTGTGAAATAAGAGCCAAATAGTGAAACGTATACATATAATAAAATTGCAGTGTCTGTAATATCGAAAGGAAAATTTCGTATTCCACGAAGGTGTATTTGCGTTGTTAAAACCGAAAATCGCATTTGTTTATTTTTGTTTTGAGTCCGTAAGCCACGTTTGTTCTGGGTAATCTCCGAAACGGCTGGGCCGATTTTGACGGGACTTTCACTGAAGGGTAGCTGATATATATATTACAACACGGTTTAGGCTATATTTTCACGCTATTAAACTTAGGGGGTAAATAAATTGGACAAAAAACCCTCAAGTGGGAATGGGACCATCAACTACAAGCTGCCAGCATGAAGGAAGCAAGGTTATTATGGTAACGGTAATTTTGACATTTGCAATTGAGAATTTGACAAATGTAAATAATAAAATAAGGTTCTTATAATTTCATTGCGGATGAAGCCGCACGGCGACAGCTAGTCTTGTTAGAATATAGAAGTTTAAAAATGGCCTTTTGTTTACTTTTGATTTATTCCATGCGGATGGAGTTGCGGGTAAAAGCTAGTTTTATAAAAATATATACCTTTTTGAGAATAACTTGATAACGTCCTTCTTTCCCGAATTTGTCTTTCCCCCAACCGGTGGCGAAGCATCTCGTACCACCAGCGAGGCGCTCACGAGGTGGAGGTAAGCAAGCTACACCAACATTGGGAGCCAAATCCATTGGAGTTGCAAGGAAGAGAAGTGCGATATCGTAGAACAAATTACCTAAAAATCATAGATTATTTCAGTTCTTTACATTTCTGTGTCAATTCCTACTTAAGGTCATCGCACATTGCTCAACTTCTAAACACGGCACTTCTCTATCCGATTTCCAATCGCTCTGGTGGTGACCGCCTCTTGGGTGCCACCAACAGAGGTGGCAATTTTTAGTATAAGGTGGAATATTTTTATAATATCACCTGAATCCACCGAAATGGAAAGCGACCGCTGGCCATAAACATCTGCAATTGCAGATGCGCTGCCTACCCTTCATTGACGGAGGAGGAGACGCACATAAAGAGGACATTTCCCCTTCCTATGCGTCTCCTCCACCGTCAAATCCACTTTTTCTACACATCCTTTCCTTTTAATAAAAGGGTGAAAAGGGAAAAGAAAAAAAATAAGATTAAATTATCTATACTAATATTATTATAGTATTTTTGTATGTATTTATACAACTTATTTTAAAGCCGATTTAAAATAAACTTTCACCATTAAAAAGGTATGTTATCAGCAAGTTCACGAGGGTAAAGTCGTGAGCAACAGTTAGTACTTGCAATCATTGACGTCGAAGTGTCAACGTATCGAGACGGTATCGTATGGACAAGTGGAGTAATGCGCGACAACCTTTATGCTTACCCTTATTAAAGTCTTTGTGGACTTCAATCTTGGTAACATCCCGATCCTGGTACGGGTATATCTCCTTAGTAGTTTGTGTATCCCATTCCCCAGCGCGGACTCTTAATGCTTTCGCTCCCGCCACGTAATGTGCCGCTGTGAGTACTACACTGGGATGTATGAGCGAACCCCCGCCAACGTATACGTTGAGTTTCTGACCGTTCGGTTCGTTCTCATTGACAGGCTCGATCCTGGGGTCAATGTAATCAGAGCTTCACATTATATTAATTTGTTAGTATCATACGGGGTATAATGAAATCAAAAGAAAACGTGGTAATGGGAATTCTATGGAAAAGATATGGGCGTAGTCTTTGACTGAAGTATCGCACAACTGTTCGATTGTCGATTGTTTCGCAGCTTTAAATTGTTTAGTTGTACAACTAAAAAAAGAATAACACTTCAATATAAGTTTATAGAAATCAGAGCCAGACTAAACAGTAATGCGATATTTTAGTCAAATCTGTGCACGCTTTAAGGCAAAGACTGCAACACTAAGACTATAAAGAAAATTAAAATCTGTAAAAAAAGCTGTACAATAAAAATGCAAACAAAACAGAAGGGCTTATGTATTGTAGATATCGTGATAGTAAAAAGTGTTTTAGATAATTGAAATATACATACAGATATAAGAAGAAAGGAAGGGGAATGTTCAACAGTGGGTAGATGAAATCTGATGATATAGGGTACTTGTAGGTTAGGTATGGACATGTTATTAGGTTACCTATACTAATATTATCAGCATCATCCACTTGCCCTTATCCCTTACGGAGGGTCGGCACAGTATGTGCTGCTCTTCCATACATCTCTATCAGCCGTCAAATCTAAATCCACTTCTTTCTTAAGCATATCCTCTTTCACACAATCCATCTATACTTTCTTCGGTCTTCCTCTTCCTTTGTAGCCATCCACATTCAATCTAACACTTTCTGGTTTATGTCCCCATCGTCTCGCATAACATGTCCATACCACGCTAACCTTTTGCTTCTCAATTTCTCCACCACTGGCGCTACTTTCAAACTTCCTCTAATGTACATATTCTTAATTTTATCCATTCTTGTCACACCACACATCCATCTTAACATACCTATACTAATATAGAGGAAAGATTTGTACTTTTGTTTGTTTTAGAATAACTTAAAAACTACCGGACTGATTTCAAAAATTCTTTCACTATTAGAAAGCTAAGTTAACTCTGTGTAACATAGGCTATATATTTAAATTTCACGTGGACGAAGTCGCAAGCAACAACTACATGTAACAAGAAGATCGTAAATACACCGGTAGAGGTAGACATAGAAAAAGACGGATTGAGCAAAGGTGATCAAGAAGAGAGTGATGACTGAGATGATGGAGGATAAAAACCTGTTGCGCCACTACGGGAATGGTATAAGAAGAAGGTGATGATACCGGGTGATACAGAGTGTAATTTATTGTATGAAATAGTTGTAAGATCTGAGGTAATTTCTTAGTTAAGTATTTTAAACTACTATGGTCATGAAATTACATTGACAAAAGAATGTTTTTGACGAAATGTATACTTACTTCAGAACAGCAACCGTCCAAGGGAATTCTCCGAATTTGGATTCACCATCTTTATCCCCAGTGATACGGAAACCAACGCCATTTGGATTGCGCCAACCGCAACCTTGACGCTGTAAGAAATACATCAGTGACTATTTGTTGCTGTAAATAAAAACTATAGCCTGTTACTAACTGATAACGTAGCTTTTAATGGTGAAAGAATTTTTAAAATCGGCCCAGTAGTTTTTGAGTTTTTTCAATACATACAAAAATAAAAATCTTTCCTCTTCCTCTGGAAGACCACGTATACTTACTTGTGTTTTTTTTAATTCCACGCGAATGGAATCGTGGTTGATAGCCTTACTAATATTATAAATGCGTAAGTTTAGATAGATGGATGTTTGTTACAGTTTGTAGCCTAAATGGCTCAACGGATCTCGATGAAATATCGCTTAGATGTAGAGGATAGCTTGGAAGAACACATAGACACATCACTTTTGTTTTTTTAATACCACGCGGACGGAGTCGGGGGCAAAAGCTAGTATACAAATAGCTTTATTCAATTCTTTATATTTATTACTCTTAATTTCCTTAAAATGTGCTAAATTTGCTCTTCACGTATAGATATCATACAAGTTTCTTTAAAATTCTCAGTAATACGTTGCTATAAGGAAAATATCCTGATAAACATAGACGTAGGAAACGAGGTTACGCGTGAGGTCACACATCAAGGTCAAATGACCACTGAACATGTATTAATATATTTCAACACGTTTTTATGAATTCATTATTCGTTTTGATTATATATAAGCCGTTTTTATTAAAATAGTTATGATGAATCTTTTTTGCTTCACGTATAGTGCAACAAATATATTTGACCCGGTGGCAGCGGTGCTATCACGACTGCGTCAAAACATAATATAAAGTTGACATATGACATAGAATATTATAAAAAAAAAGATGCCAAAAAAGGAATCGGCTTTGACATTCGAATATGCAGACGTTTTCTCTCTCTCTTAGTGCCTCTCCATTAATGGAGCTTGGCCATCAGCTCAGCGAACTTTTCCCTGTCTTGTGCCAGGTGTTCTACGCTGGCAATATTCTGGATGTTAGTTATGAATGTGAAGGGGTACATCGGTAGAGGTAGACCTAGAAAGAGATGGATGGATTGCGTGAAAGGTGACATGATCAAGAAGGGAGTGATGACTGAGATGACGGATGATAGAGTGCTTTGGAGGACGAAAACCCGGCGCGCCGACCCTACGGGAGTAGAATAAGGCAGGGGAGATGACACTGGCAATATTCGTCCACTCCCTGATATTTCGTAGATATGCAGATGTTACCTACATGTAATATATGCGCATAGAAAAAGGGATATCTCCATATCTATGCGTCCCATTCCCTACCAAACATATTTCCCCTTCGCATCATTTCCCAAATGAAAATGGAAAGGGGAAGTAGACTAAAATTAGTCCTACAGCACACAGATCAGTGTGTACGCGGAATTGCTCCCACTTCACGCCTGTCTTTTATGTGGTCGTGGTAATAAGTAGGTAAGTACTACAATGCAAAGATGTTAAAGCGGGCTATACCACTTTTACTTTTAAATATTGCAATATAGAATTGAATAGAATACATATTTATTGCTACAAAGAAATTACACGGACCTATTCAAAAATGCGTAATACTACAAAATTATGACAAAAGGGAGCCAGCACAGCGTTTGTATGACGGAACTAGCTGTTCCCATGCGACTTCATCCGCATAAAATTATAAAAATTACATTTTATTGTTTACATTTGTCAAATTATCAATTGCAAGTGTCAAAATGACATGACATGATGTCAAACCATGGCGACATTGCTTCTTTGATGTTGGCAGCAACGTATGGTCCCTTTCCCACATTGGGGTTTTTATCCAAAATATTTTCCCCATAAGTTTAATGGCGTGTAAATATATAGTCTAAAGCATGACCTTACTGTAGGGCTTTTTATTAAAAAAAGATTTATTCAAAAATATGCTGTAATTGCTGACATCTTAGGCAAAAAAAACAGTACACTAAAAAGTAACGAAATAATTCCTTGAAAATAGTAAACCTACCTTATTGTAAGTGTTATGTCTATATTGTACA
>NW_013528015.1:210449-220569 GCF_000836215.1 Papilio polytes | reverse complement strand
AAAAAAAAAAATAATAAAAAAAAAAAAATAAATAAATATACCGACGAATTGAATACCTCCTTCTTTTGGGAAGTCGGTCAAAAAGAAGTGTGTGTTTATGCTTTATTATAATAGTACAGATAGAAGATAAATAGTTCCGGTAATATGATCACCGGGTCAAATAAATGTAGCATTCTCTACTTCGAACATAAAATTACGATGTTTATGACCGATCGGAGGAGTTTTTTTTTTCAATCAAATATTGAAGTGAAGAAAAAAACTTCTAAGAATCAACTAACAAAGGAATCAATATTGACCTATTACATGACACGGACCTTGTTTAAAATGTCAAATGATTTTTTAGTTGAATTTTCCTTATATTAATGGTCGTTTGATTTTGAAAAGAGTATAGATAGTTTTGTTTTTTAATAAATAAGCAAAGAATGTAAAAAAGACCCGAATTATCGTCGCGCGATTTGCTAAACTATTTAACTACGCCGTAGTCTTTGACTCCAAAAATTTATCAAATTATGCCGTAACAAACATAAAAAAAACACAGACGAATTGAGTACCTCCTTCTTTTGGGAAGTCGGTCAAAAAATGAAACCCTGCAAGCACTAACTTTCGGGAAAAAAAATTTCAAATTCGGTCTACCACGGGAGGAGTTATGCCGTAACTCACATTAAAAAAAATATACAGACGAATTGAGTACCTCCTTTTGGAAGGTCTGTCAAATATAGCTTTTCGCTTTTTCAACTATAACGTAATGTTCACCTATTTGCCTAATTTCATTAATACCCGGTTTACACTTCGCCAGTATACTTGTTACAGTATACAGTTGCGACAACCAGTCATAGATTGTTTGGACTCACTGGCGCCAGTTGATTGACAGTTATTGACCGCTACCAACTATACGGGACATGTGTAAACCGCGCCTAACTGAGGTACAAAGTTTCGTTTCATCTATACTAATATTATAAAGAGAAAAAAAAATTGTACTTGATTCACGTAAAAACTACTGGGACGATTTTAAAAATTCTCTCGCCATTAGAAAGGTAATTTATCTGTGAATAACATAGGCTATATTTTTTGGATGAAATCGCGAGCAACAGTGTTCCATATATAAAAAAATAACACTATCAATTGAAAGAATAACATCTTGTCAATTTACTAGTTTTAAACAATTAGACTTTTTGTATAATGACCAAATTGTGAGTTTGACTGCAACATTAACATTTCCAGATTTCTCGATCGTATCGAAATTGACCTTAGCATTGTATTGAGGACAAATATAATAAAATGGCGTCAACTGGTAACTATAGTCCTATTAATTTATCTGACCCGGTTAGAATAAGTCAAACAATGACATCACATCGGCACTCCTTTTTTAATATCATGTCACAAAATCCTTGTACTTTAAATGTCTATGTTATTTGTCCATGTCTTGTATGTTATTTCCTGAACTAAATTCAATAACAAAGCTTTACCGGGCCATAATTGTTAGTCGCACTTAGTTATTAGATAAGGCTGTTTGCATATATGTCAATACGTCATATGTTGACTTGTCAACAATCTATACTATCTATACTAATATAATAAAGCGTAAACACACACTTCTTTGTTGCCTAAGATGTCAGCAATTACAGCACATTTTTGAATAATCCTTTTTTTAATAAAAAGCCCTACACTGACGTTACGCTTTAGGCTATAATTTTCCATTAAACTTAGAGGGTAAATATTTTGGTTAAAAGCACTAATGTGGGAAAGAGACCATAAGTTGCTGCCAACATCAAGAAAGAAAGATTGCTAAGGTTTGTCATGTCAAGTCATTTAACATTTGCTATTGATAATTTGACAAATGTAAACAATAAAATAAAATTTTCATAGTTTCATGCGGATGAAGCCGCACGGGAACACCTAGTTAGTTGGTAATCTCGCATGTCAAGTATTCTAAACTCTATACTTCATATTATACTAATATTATAAATGCGAAATTTTAGATTGATGGATGTTTGTTAGAGTTTGTATCCGAAACGGCTGAACGGATCTCGATGAAATTTGACATATATTTAGAGCATAGTCCGGAAAAACTAATAAGCTACTTACTTTTGGCATCGCTAGAAAAAGCGCAAAGTAATAAATAATCGCTACAAAGGTAGGAAAGACCGTATTGGTTTGATTTTATATAACTAATGTAAAAAATAATGTTTTTTAGTTAAGAGATTTTTATGTGGTAGAGAAGGTAAGGAGTAAAAGGTTAGCATAGTATGGACATGTTATGAGGGATGAATCTCATGTTACAAGGAGAACGTTAGTTATGAATGTGGAGGTACACCGGTAGAGGTAGACATAGAAAGAGATGGATGGATTGCGCGAAAGGTGACATGATGAAGGGAGTGATGACTGAGATGACGGATGATAGAGTTATGTGGAGGACAAAAACCTGTTGCCCCACTACGGGAGTAGGATAAGAAGGAAGATGATGATGAGTTATAGTTTTTTACCTGAGGTTCTGTAACTGGAGGTGGTGTTATAGGGTTGTTTACATCCCTTGTGTCAGGCGGGAGACAACACGTGTCCATGTATGACGGACAAGGTCCATCTCGTACACTGAAATTATAATTTATTAATATTACTGTCTGTTTAGTGTACTTTAAGAGAGGGGTTGCAAACCACTGGCACTGGCAAAAAAATAATTCGACCGCATTAAACATTTATTTAAAAATGTCACTGATGCATAAATGTTCGCCACCCCTGCCTTAAAGTGTTTGCCATAAAGGCGTAAATATCTGTCAGGGATCACATAGCATGCCAGCTATTGGAACAATGTGTTTACGCATTCCAGTAAAATGAAAATAAGATCGTATGAGATGAAACTTGTGAATATTAATCAAAGACATATAAAAAATATAGACGAGGTAATAAACAATTTTTTTTTCATCGGTACTTTCTCTGAAAGGTTGATTATAATTTGTCTAAATAAGATAGATTAGTTTGATAAATGACGCATATGAAGTATCGAATTCAATTTATATGAAGGTAAATGCCATACTTATTAGACAGGTATCGTAGTGACGAAACAAACACTCATAGCGGACAATTTTGAACTATCGATATTCGATATAGAAACTCAACTAAAATTATAGTGTAGAGAATTTAGCGGTGGCAGAAATAATAGCGAAATACAATTCGACTATGTACGGCTGTAGTAGTAATAAACATTTATTTACTCTCATTATTTGTTATGGTCATTATTAATTTGAGAAAACAGTGGTTTTTTTTTTAGTTCATAAGTTATAACTATAAATCTATCGATTCCAACTTCTATAAGAATAAAAATCGAAAATCGATAAGATTCATGACTGATTTTACACAACCCATCCCTACTAAATTTGAAATGAATTGTCAAACTAATCTAAATTATTTAGACAAACTATAGTTGTCAAGTTTAGCCATCTCTTGTATTGACTTGTATAAAAACATTTTACAAAACTAGAGGCTCCATCTTTTATTACAAAATAAAGTAAAAATAAACATTTAAATATGATAAAATAACACATTTTGACAATTAATTTATAGACATGTAGTTTTGAGGATTTATCAATAGATAGCGTTAGTGGTTTAAAAAGGTTCAAGTGAAGTGTCAACTATGCCTCTTCTAGTATATTTTTTGAACATCTTTGATGTTAAATTCTTTGTAACATCCTATATACTGATGATATATTAACAACATACCGTATATCAATGATGCCGATACCGTCAGTGATGACGGAGTTGTTAGCGTTGCAGAGATAGTATCTGACGCACTCGCCAACACGGCCATCGTCCGTCTTACAACTTGTATCCACAGCTTAAATAACACTTATTAGTTAGCAAATACACCAAATTGTACCCTATAACATCAGGATAAGGTAACAAATCGAATGATACCTTATTCACAAACAACTTTGACTAATCTATCTCACAACTTTTGTGTGATTGTCGATTGTTTCGCAGTCAATTCAACTGTCTAGTTGTACAACTAGAAATCCTCCTCCTCCCTCCATAAGCTTTTTTTATTTTTTTTATAACATAAGGTGGCAAACGAGCAAGCAGCCACCTGAAATCGCCAAAATGGCGAAACGACCGCTCCCCATAGACATCCGCAATTGCAGATGCGTTGCCTACCCTTATCCGACGGAGGAGGAGTCCCACATAAAGAGGATATTTCCCCATCCTATGCGTCTCCTCCACCGTCAAATACACGTTCCCTTTCCATCCTATTCTAAGGAGAGAATAAGGATGGGAACGAAAAGGGACTAAAGTCGACACTCCGGCACCTCACTCATCAGACTGTACGTGGAATTTGTCCCACTTGACGTCTGTCTTCTGTGTGGTCATGGTATTTCATCGGTCGAGCCGACCCATTCGTGCAAAGATGTTAAAGCGGGCTCTACCACTGTCTCTTCCGTCTTTACCTTTGTAGACATTCAATCTCTTTCCACACGAGTAACAAAATGGTCAACAAGAATAAATCTTACGTTTAGCGATTCCCGGTACTAAAGTAGACGGCTGTACCGACTTGGCTGTGGTAGGGTTGCCGAAGATCTGCTTGATGACAGCATCCAGGTCTCCGGTGCCATCCTGAGCCCCACACAGGGTCAGCAGACATATGGACAAATATAGTCGCAACATCTGTATAAAAGGCGAAATTACAAATTAAAACAAAATTATGTAAGCCTTATAGTATTAGCCTAGAGTAGCTTATGTGTATTTCCAGACTATCCGCTACATCTATACCAAATTTCATCGAAATCCGTTTAGGCTACAAACTCTAACATCCATCCATCTAAACTTCCATTTATAATATTAGTATAAGTGTGATAAATACGTCGGCATTACAATTCCTATACTCGTGCACGTATAACATTATTTATCTTTACCAGACAAAACCATCTCGACTATGAAACAGGTTTTTAAATGTCAATCGTCATAAAAACACATCACTATAAGGATGGAGGATCAAAAACCTTTGTCATTTCATTCAAGAAAACCGGACATTTGTCAAGAACGAGAATTTAGTTTAATATATCCCGTAACTCAGAGGGGTAAAGACCAAGGATCTCCATTTTTTTTTTAACTAATAACATAAGGTGTCAAACGAGCAAGCGGCCACCTGAATCCGTCAAAATGGCGGAGCGACTGCTGCCCATAGACATCCGCAATTACAGATGCCTACCCTTATCCGACGGAGGAGGAGACGCACATAAAGAGGATATTTCCCTACCTATACATCTCCACCGTCAAATCCACTTCCCCTTCCCATCCTTTAAGATAAGAAAAGGGTGGTAAAGAGAAATGGACTTAAATAAGGCCTCCGGCACCACACTCATCAGATGAAACACGGAATTGCTTCCATTTGACGCCTGTCTTCTGTGTGGTCGTGGTATTACTGGGGGCGAGCCCTGCAGTGCTAGGATGTTTAAGCGGGCACTACCACTCTTAATTTAATACCAATTCTATTTTTTCTCTATACTAATGTTATAAAGAGGAAATATTTGTATTTTTGTATGTATTGAAATAACTCAAAAACTACTGAATCGATTTAAAAATTTCACCGTTAGAAAGCTACGTTATCAGTGAATAACATACATACATTTTTTATTTCTCGCGGACGAAGTCTACAGCAATAGCTAGTAAACAGTAGAAGACTGTCTGGGAAGTCCTGCCAATCAAGTTTGCCGATTATCTTACTTCTTACTTCATGCTTTATGTTATAAATGCGAAAGTTTAGATGGATGTTTGTTAGAGTTTGTAGCCTAAACGGCTGAACGGATCTCGAAATTTGGCATAGATGTAGAGGATAGTCTGGAAGAACAAATAAGCTACTTACTTTTTCATTCCACGTGACGGAGTCGCGGGCGAAAGCTTGTTAATAAATGAAAATGTATAAAACGGCGCCATATTTTTACTTCGTAACTCTTAAATTTAAAAAACAATAATATTAAATCTAAAATGTTTTTAATTATTTTTAGTAGGTCATTGACAAGGACATGTTTTTTCAAACGAATTACATACACATTACATAACCTCAAAATATATTACCCTCCTATCGGACGGGCAAATCAGCATAATTGTCTTCTTCCGTAAGCAGTTACCCTTCCGTTTTTGTCGGAAATGTTTTACTGTAGAATTTTTAAGATAAAGTTAAATTATTTTAAAAAATATATATTTTAAAGTTATGAAAGTTATTGGTTACCGTAATTTGTTGATTATCGTTATATAGAACTAGCGTTCGCCCGCGACTTCGTCCGCGCGGTTTAAAAAAAGCAAGTAGCCTGTGTATTCTTCCAGACTATCCTCTACATCTATGCCAAATTTAATCGAGATCCCTTCAGCCGTTTAGACTACAAACTCTAACAAATATTCATCCATCTAAACTTTCACATTTATAATATTAGTAAGATAAGATTGAATGCCTATATTCTATGTGGTCATGGTAATATATTTGTAACTAGCTTTCGCCCGGGACTCCGTTAGTACGGAAATAAAAAACAAAATAAGATCCGCTACACCAATTTTATAATAATAAAATATTTTAATCCATTCAGAGGGTACAGTTGATTAAATGAGAAAAAAACATCCTAAAACTAAGATAAATATGAAACCCTCCAGCGAAAGTCCCGTCGAAATCGGCCCAGCCGTTTCGGAAATTACATATAGACAGATATTTTTTTTTTTTTTTATACCATAAGGTGGCAAACGAGCAAGCGGCCACCTGAAATCGCCAAAATGGCGAAGCGACCGCTGCCCATAGACATCCGCAATTCCAGATGCGTTGCCTACCCTTGTCCGACGGAGGAAGAGACGCACATAAAGAGGATATTTCCCCTTCCTATGCATCTCCTCCACTGTCAAATCCACTTCCTCTTCCCAACCTCTTCTTATAAGAAAAAAGTGGTAAAAAGAAAGGGACTTAAATTAGGCCTCCGGCACCACACTCATCAGACGAAACACGGAATTGCTTCCATTTCACGCCTGTCTTCTGTGTGGTCGTGGTATTACACCGGGCGTGCCGGCCCATTCGTGCTAAGATGTTAAAGCGGGCACTACCACTGTTAGAAAGTATTTTAAATGCGATTTTCGTTATCAGTATGCAAATACATCCCGAAATCTGGAATTTTTCTTTTGTTTATATTACAAACAGACATCAATTTTATTATATATAGCTGTTCCCGTACGGCTTCATCCGCATGAAGTTATAAAAACTTTATTTTATTGTTTACATCTGTCAAATTCTCAATTGCAAATGTCAAAATGACATGACATGACAAACGTTGGCAATCTTGCTTCCATGATGTTGGCAACAACTTATGGTCTCTTTCCCACATTAGGGTTTTTATCCAAAATGTTTACCTCTAAGTTTAATTGCGTGGAAATATATAGCCTAAAGCGTGACGTAACTATAGGGCTTTTTATTAAAAAAAGCATAATACAAAAATATGCTGTTATTGCTGACATCTTCGCAACAAAGAAGTGTGTGTTTACGCTTTATTATAATAGTATAGATTACCACCCGGATATGTGAAATAATTTCCAAGCAAACCTATCCATTTACACAGAGCAGTGGTATGTTATGATTGATGACAGGTAATTCCCCGCACAATATAACAAGTTTTTATATATTAATGATTATTTAATTACGAAACTAAATAAGTGTACACAATTACTGAGAATAACGTGATAAAAATATCCGATCACACATATGTTGAAAAACATTGGTTCATTTTCCTTTTGTTACACGGCTAAGGAATTAAATTAGCTTCCCATAGCTAGCGTCAGCGTTTGTTCTATCTCAACGCTTTTAACGCAGGTTACAAAAGCGTCCTTGCGAGTGTATTAAGGGCATTGACCCGTACTATTATAATTTAAATGCACCACAGTCAAAGAATTAAATTCGCTACCCACTCAGGATGGCATAAAAGGAAAATCTAAGACAGCAGCCACACTTTAGCACCACTGTTGTGCGATTGTCGATTGTCTTGCAGTCAATTCAACTGTTTAGTTGCACAAATAAAAATCGAGTAGTGTACCTCCATATAAGCTCTTAGGTATCAAAGCAAGACTCAACAGTGGTTCGATAGCAAGTCAAAGGTGTCCACACGCTTTTACACTATAAAAATAATAATATTTTTTTTTTCGAACTATCGCAATGTGTGTATCAAAATGACTTGGTCAACATGGGTAAAAAAATATTTCCTCGGTTATTCTTTTTTGCAAAACAATGTAAACTCTCACGTCCTTAACTATTTTAGCAGCAAGGTGATAATCATTTCCTTCACGTGATTTTAATTCAATTGGAATAATTTTAAAATTACCTACAATCACAAAAATGACACCCTATAACACTACGGGAAAGATGGGATTATTCCCAACCGTCAACCCGCTCTGTCCCCACGTGAGAAAAAGTTTCATCTGTCCCACCTCTTAGGCCTTATCACCAATAAGGTGAAAGATGTAACCGGTATGAAATAAGTTCCAACCGTTGCGTCGCAAAAAGTGGGACGGATGAAACTTTTTATTCTCACGGGGACAGAGCGGGGTGACGGTTGGGAATAATCCGGATGATGAGTCGATCTCGTCAAAATCGGTTTAGTATTATAGACTGAAGTCCTTACAATGGGAATTACATACAAATTATATACATAACAAATAACGGGCGAGAAATGTTACCCTCATTTGTCATTACTCGGGTAAAATTTTAAATATCGTTTGTAAACATTGATTAAATATGTAACATACCTTAAGTTTGTTCCTAAATTCTTCTAATAAATCTCTCACACATAAATTGTTTTACTATTTAATTATTAACAAATTAAAGTGAACACGTCCGCCTCCGAACGCAGAGACGCTCGACTGACGCCGGACACCGGCCAATTAATTAGCACTCTGTCACAACAAATCAAGTTTTGAATCCGACAGACTTGTTTGACCCGATGGATATCATTTAAAAACTATACATATAATAAAATTGTTGTGTCTGTTTGTAATATTAAAATGTATTTGCGACACTGATAACGAAATTTAAAAAAATATCTGTTTGTCCGCATGTCGCGTTTGTTCCGGGTAACTTCCGAAATGGCTGGGCCGATTTGGACGGGACTTTCACTAGAGGGTAACTGACAGGGATAGGCGTATTACAGGCATTTTTTAATTCCGCGCTATCAAAATGGCGTAACGGGTGGTCCAAATTTGAACTAACGAAGTTGGCGACAGCTCGTTAATTATAACAAAAATGGCGCAATCTTTGTCTTTCCCTAGTTTTACAGTAAGCCAGTAATAGCTATTTTCAAATTCAGGTAGTCTACAACTGGCGTCAGTGACACGTTACATGCTGCTACTGTACTGGCCAAATGTACAAGTAGGTTTACATTTTTCCTGATACAGTGCTATACCGTGATACCACTTACCGGGCCAGAACAGTTTGTCGCACTATACTGTTTGTTGTCCGCCATTTTGTGCACGTCACAGATGTTAAACATTTGTTAATGACCTTTTCATTTTTATTATACAACTTCAGATAGGTAAAACAAGATTTGATTTTTAATTTAAAGTTGTGTTTTTTTAAATAACATTGCACGCGACTTAATCCGTGTGGAATTGAAAACAACATTAGTTACTAGTATTTGCCCCTTGTGTAATTTAAAAAATCAAACAAAAAAATGGGACCCACCTGCAAGCATTACCTTTCGGATAATAAATGAATTATCAAAATCGGTCCACTAGCGGCGGAGTTATGCCGTAACACACATAAAAAAAAATAAAAAAAAAACATACAGACGAATTGAGTACCTCCTTCTTTTAGGAAGTCGGTCAAAAAAAAGAAGTGAATAGCCTATGTGTTCTTCCAGAATATGCTCTAAATGTATGTCAAATTTCATTTAGATCCTTTCAGAGGCTACAAAATCTAACAAACATGCATCCATCTTTTTGCAATTATGATATTAGTATGAAATATGATAATAATATTTCTCAGTAATAATTTACCTTTTTAATAGCGTTGACAATTTGGAAATCGAACCAGTATTTGTTTTTTATTCAAAGTAATTTAATACGATAAGATTCCACATCACATCTTTCTTTTTTTTTTTTTTTTTTTTTT
>NW_013528015.1:198332-209119 GCF_000836215.1 Papilio polytes | reverse complement strand
GGTGAGTGGACACGTCCGTTCACCTCAGCAGTCTGTAGCGGAGTGTTCACATCTTTCTTTCCTCTATTCACTGTTCACTGTGTATTTTTCGATTGTCTATGGAAGGGGAAAGAGGCGCCTTTATTAAGAAAAGTTATTAAAACGATTTTACTCATTTTTAATTGATAACCTCTTCGGTTATACATTAGTTTGTAGTTATTTTTTCATTAACTATCTTTTTTATTTTACACTAGCTGTTGCCTGTGACTTCGTCTGCGTGATATTAAAAATCAATCTATACTATTATAATTAAGCGTAAATACACACTTCTTTGTTGCCTAAGATGTCAGCAATTACAGCATATTTTTGAATATTTTTGTAATAAAAAGCTCTACGCTTATGTCACGCTTTAGGCTATATATTTTCACGCCATTAAACTTAGGGGGTAAATAGTTTAAGGTTAAAGAAACCATAAGTTGCTGTCAACATCAAGAAAGAAAGATTGCAAAGGTTTGTCATGACATTTTGAAATTTGCTATTGATAATTTGAAAATTTAAAACAACAAAAGAAAATTGTCATAATTTCATGCGGATGAAGCCGCATGGGGACAGCTAGTAGAAAATATATCCCATGTTACTCACAGATAAATTACCTTTCTAACGGTGAAAGCATTTTTAAAATCAACCCAGTAGTTTTTGTGTGAATCAAATACATACAAAAAACAAATTCCTCTTTACAATATTAGTATAGATATGGATTATCATTCGTTTCCGTCAAAAGGTAATTAAATGAAACAATAAATATGAAACAAACGAGTTTTTATTTAACGTATTGCATTTGATGCCCAGTCAGAGAAAGAATTTCCTTACATTAGGAGTATAATTTAGCACTTTTTTTTATAACATAAGGTGGCAAAAGAGCAAGCGGCCATCTGAATTCACCGAAATGGAAAGCGACCTCTGCCTATAAACATCCGCAATTGTAGATGCGTTGCCTACCTTTTGATTGACGGAGGAGGAGACGCACATAAAGAGGACATTTCCCCTTCCTATGCGTCTCCTCCACCGTCAGATCCACTTTTCCTTCCCATCCTTTACGCTGGAGAAAAGGGTGGAAAGGGAAAGGGACTATTAGGCCTCCGGCACCACACTTATCAGACGAAACGCGGAATTGCTCCCACTTGACGCCTGTGTTCTGTGTGATCGTGGTATTGCTGAGGGCGAGCTGGCGCATTCGTGCGAAGATATTATAGCGTGCTCTACCACTGATAAAATTTTATAACAAAATATGGTGTTTATTATAACAAGGTGGCACTAAACTTGTCAACAAACTACCCTTCAGGGAAAGTACCAGCGAAAAAATTTAGCTCACTGCCTCGTCTATATATTATTTAAACATCTGCTTATATCAGATTTATATGAACGATCCGATTGTCAGATAAAACTGTTCGTATATACAAGAAAAGAAAGAACAGCGATTATCACTGGGCTGATGTTATTTAAGTATTTTATACTAGAATCTATCGGATCGGATCGGTTTACTATTTCGGATGGGTTGTAACAGTCTATGTGATCGTATAGACTTTCGTATCGTAACCTTCTGCAGAGACTTGCGTGTTAATCCAATCGTATAGTGCAGGCACATTCACGTAGACGCCGGGGATGTCCTTATCACCGCAAGCCAGGCCCCAAGCGACCATACCGTACACTATGTAACGGGAGCTACCGGGCTGTGAACAAAATAACAATAGTAAAAGCAGGTTTATTTTTGAACAAACAATCGCACAACAGTTGTGCGATTGTCGATTGTTTGCCGATTCAACTGTTTAGTTGCACAACTAAAAATCTACCTACTACCCTCTACAACACGAAATTTCATCGAGATCCGTACAGCAGTTTAGGCTACAAACTCTAACCAACATCCATCGATATAAGAAGTAAGAAAAGAGAGGTGGGTAGGGGATGCGGATTTGACAGAGAAAGGGACGCACAGGAATATGATTTTTGCTCTTTTTAAAATTAATGTTGTTATTCGTTGTAAGTGTTACTAACCTTATCACGACAGACAAGTGGGGAGCCACCGTCGCCCTTGCATGTGTCGATACCCTGCTCCCCCCCTGCGCATACAAGGGAGGGGTGCAGCCGGAAGAATGGCCCGAGCCGAGTCTTCCGTAGCAACGAATGGCAAACTGTATTATCCAATAATTGTAACTTCACCTGCCGAAAAAAAGGTAAATAATTTAGATTCTTGGTAAAAAACACTTATATCTGTAAAGAATGTTTAGTCAAGTAAAAGATAAAGATCATATTTATGGGAAAAAATTAAAATTGAACCACATTTTTAGTTCAATAAACAACTTCTTCGGCTGACAAGAAAGGTACAGCCAACAACATAGGCTATTTTTTACTATTTTTCACGCCGGGTAAGTCGCGAACAACAGTTTGTTTATTACGAAGAGAATTCAAAAATATGCTGTAATTGCTGTCATCTTAATTGTAATTGTGAATTCTGTTGAATGCTTAATTTTAGTCCCTTTCCCTTTCCACCCTTTTCTTAAGAGTGAAGGATGGGAAGGAAAAGTGGATTTGACGGTGGAGGAGACGCATAGGAAGGGGAAATGTCCTGTTTACGTGCGTCCTCCATCAATGAAGGGTAGGCAACGCATCTGCAATTGCGGATGTTTATGGGCAGCGGTCGCTTTCCATTTCGGTGGATTCAGGTGGCCGCTTGCTCGTTTGCCACCTTATGTTATAAAAAAAAAATCCTATTTAACAAAATATGTGTTTACGCTTTATTATATTAGTAAAGATATAAACATAGATTATATAGCCGTGTATAATTACCGTCTATAATAGATAACTAACCTTCTTTAGTGTAGATGCATATATGTTCTTGTTGTTGAAGTTCGCAGCACCCCAGCCCATACTGAAGCAAGTTGTATTGGCAGGTGGGAGAGAATTGCGCAAACACGCTACACCAATTTGTGGATAATCACTATTTATGACGACAGGTCTCTCCAAGAACAACAAGGCGATGTTGTTGTATGATGATGCTGTAACAAATATTAAATATTAGAAACTCTAGGCGTATTAAAATATTTATATACTAGCTGTTCCCGTGCGGCTTCATCCAAGCCATTTGTATAGAAAGATACGCGATCTAAGAGCTCGGTGGCCTCCCAATCCGGTAATGATAACGAAGTAACGGCTCGTGCCGAGGCTCCTGAGGAAGCCCTCGAGCCTAGTTACTCATAAACGAGGTTTAGGCTAAGCGCCATCTGCGCTAAGCCACCTCAAGCCCGGTGAATCTGTAAATGCCTCTTCAAGGCAAACAGTTTCCATTCGGTCACAAAAAAAAGTATAGAAATATACTTACTTCTGAAATAATTCGGATGAATGACGATTTTCCTAACATTTATTTCTTGGTGGTCGTTTTGTTCGTTTAATGAGCTCGTGTCGTAATCACCAACACGGACTTTTAACTGTGAAGATTAAAAATTAAAATTACTTACATATCTAAGTTGAAAGCGATAGATTCGTGGTTTAAGCTAGCGCACTTTGACTACAGTTTGTCTAAATAACGTAGATTAGTTTGTAAAAATTGTAAAATAATAAATCTAGTTGAGTTCGATAATTTTTTAAACCGAATATCGATAGTTCAAAATTGTTCGCTGCGTGTTTGTTTCGTCACTACGATACCTGTCTATTAAGCTTTTGCTTTTATACAAATTGAATTCGACACTTCATATGCGTTATTTATCAAACTAATCTTATTAATCAAATATAATATAAGCTCGTAGGAAACAAAGCGAGATTAAAGTTTTGCGACAGTTTAGTCAATGGCGTACCCTCTTAGTACAACTATACTTACATCTTCTGGGTTCATTCCGGATATTTTATGAGCCACTGTCATCACAACTGATGGATGTATGAGCGTGCCACCACCTTTATAGTTATTTTTGTCCCATGTTTCTTCGTCTACATAGCGTCTGTTTGATAAAATAGTAAAGGTTATTTTTAACTTTAGTTTATTTCGAACATTCCCAGTTATTTACATAGAAAGAGTTTACACTTTACTTGAAACATTTTTGTAATCAACGCTTAAGTTATTAAAACGCGTTTTGACTGATGAGTGTGTCGGAGGCCTAATTTACCCTTCCCACACTTTTCTTATAAGGAAAGAATGGATATGGCTAGTAGATTTGACGGTGCAGGGGAAATGTTCCCTTTATGTGTCTCCTCTCCGTCAATTAAGGGTAGGCAACGCGTATGGGCAGCGGTTGCTTCTCTATTTTGGCGGATTCAAGTGGCTACTCATATGCCAGATTCATCATCATCCACTTGCCTTTATCCCTTACGGAGGGTCGGCACAGTATGTGCTGCTCTTCCATACATCTCTATCAGCCGTCATATCTGAGTACACTCCTTTCTTAAGCAAATCCTCTTTCACACAATCCATCCATACTTACTTCGGTCTTCTACCTTTGTAGCCATCCACATTCAATCTTAACACTTTCTAGTTTATGTCCATACCACGCTAACCTTTTGCTTCTCAATTTCTCCACCACTGGCGCTACTTTCAAACTCATATGCCAGCTTATATTATAAAAAAAATGATTATCTATGCGCAAGTGCAAACTGTTGTAATTACCTAAGTATGGCAACCATCCATGGATATTCGCCAAAATCAGCATTTTTCCTATCATCAATCGGAACAGGTGTATTATCATCGATTCTAACGTCTGTGAATATAGCGGCTCCGGGATTACTAACACCACATCTTCCTATTACACTTGTTTCCGTATCCAGAGAGTCTAGCCTTGGGGTGCTTTCTGTGTTATCATCTGACAAGACAGCGGGAGCTGGAGTAGTGCTTTCTTTTCTAGTTTTATTATTAACTTTGTTACGTCCACAACAAACTTCCAAGAACTTCGCACAAGATCCACTTCTGTAATAAAAGAATTGCTTAGAAAAATGTTTGTTTTACGTGATTTCTTCTTTTTTAAATTTTTGTGTATAATTAGTACGGAGAGCTTTGGAGGATCAGTCGTTTAAGCACATGACTTGTAATCTACATGTCTTATGTTCGAATCCCCCCATGTACCGATGTGATTTTTCGAATTTTCATATGTACATAATTTACCCGACGTTCTTTCGGAGAAGGAAAACATCGTGATGCCTGCACTATCGGCGAAGAAGTTCAAAGATATGTGTGAAGTCAACCAACCCGCAGTGCAGCGTGATTGACTATGGCCTAGTCACCCTAACTTACGGTAGGCTCCAAGCCCCTCTGTGGGGAGGTATAGTGAGCTGGTCATGATGATTAGTACGGCTGAATGCCCTATTAAATATAAGTTACGTGATCGAAGGAGTCAGCTTAAAATCCGTTCAGGGACGGCGTCCCTGCATACGCTAATCTGGCTACCTTCTGCAACGATTATATAATGTTTTCTTTAGAATAGTTTATGTAATTTCTTACATACCTGACGTCTATTATAGTATATCCATCTTCAATAACAGTCTTTGATTCCTGATCGCATTGGTAGTACTTAACACAGATGCCCGATAGTCCATCCATGGTTGTGCAGCTCTCAACTAAAAATAAAATCAAATCTTACTATAATCTTACTAATATTATAAATGCGAAAGTTTAGATGGATGGATGGATGGATGTTTGTTAGCGTTTGTAGCCTAAACGGCTGAACGGATCTTCATGAAATTTGGCAAACCATGATTTCAAAGTTATTAAGATTTATAAAACGTTTTTATATCTATACTTCTATACTTCTATACTATTATAATAAAGCGTAAACACACACTTCTTTGTTGCCTAAGATGTCAGCAATTACAGCATATTTTTGAATAATTCTTTTTTAATAAAAAGCCCTATTATGTCACGCTTTAGGATATATATTTTCACGCCATTAAACTTAGGTGGTAAATATTTTGGATAAAAACCCTAATGTGGGAAAGAGACCATAAGATGCTGCCAACATCAAGAAAGCAAGATTGCTAAGGTTTGACGTGTCATGTCATTTTGACATTTGCTGTTGACAATTTGACAAATGTAAACAATAAAATAAAATTTTCATAATTTCGTGCGGATGAAGCCGCACGGGAACAGCTAGTATTTGAATAAATTTGAAACAGAACTAACTTTAAAGCTCTCTAGCGCCCAAACGAAGCAACGTCGTATTCTGTATATCGGTAAGTCTCATTGTACAAATCTTTCCCGGACATATATACTCACTTTTTGTTTCAACCACAACTGGATCGAGATTTAAGTCGCCATCGCCGGCATCTCCACCTGCGTTCTGCACCAAAGCCGCCGCAAGATCGTCGCTAGACTGGCCTGCAGCCACGCAGAGGGACGACACTAGTCCCACGAAGAACAATACCAATCTGCCAAAAATATCACTGATTAGAAGTCACAAATAGCACATCTTTGATTGTATCAACTGTTTGATTGTCGATTGTTTCCCAACCTTCAATTGTTTAGTTGCACAACTAAAAATCGAGTAGTACACCTCCATGTAAGATTATAGGGATCAAAGCGAGACTAGAAAGAGATGGATGGATTGCGTGAAAGGTGGCATGATCAAGAAGGGAGTGATGACTGAGATGACGGATGATAGAGTGCTTTGGAGCACGAAAACCCGGTGCGCCGACCCTACGGGAGTAGGATAGGGCAAGGGAGGTGATGATGATACTAATATCGCCTTATACGTTGTGTCAGAGCCATTTGTCCGTTTTGAAGTTATTGACATGATACATCTATCCATACATACATGTAAATATTAACATTAAGATAAATATAATTACTTTTAATTATGCTTCCACTTGAAGTTGACATTTAGATAAAAAAGTAAGGTCAGTAAGTTATCAAATATCTTTAAGAAGTATTGAATTCTAGCTTTAGACCTCGTCTACGTCAGAAATATAAAACTCGTAAGAGATGCGTCAATGATAACCTACCCTCATCAGATTTCCTGATTTATTCCATTATATGAAATTTCACAATGTTTTTAAACGTGTTATAACTGGGTTACCTATCCTAGCCTGGCAAAGCTATATTTAATTGGTCTCTGAAGTGGTATAAAGTATTGTTGCCAGTATCTCCTACACAAGAATAAAACGAAAACACTCGACACTGGCCCAATCCGCTAAGGGAGTACCATAAACAAGAAACTGAACATTTCAGTTCAGAACTCCAAAGTGGACAATTTTTGGAGCCCTTAACCCTCATGAGTTTCCAGAAAATTTTGTAACCAATGGGTAGCATGCAACTAAATAAAGTTGCCTATCTTTTTCCTGCCTAGAACCGGGGTTGCTAGATATTAAAGTGGCGAAAAAATAGAGGCTAATTACCCTCAATTATCCTGACGAAATTATCATGAAGATATTAATTATAAAATCGTAAAGTATGAAATGTAAATATTAATTAAAATGATAACTCTTTCTTAATACTATATATACTATAAACTTATTTATTTCAATCATAACAAAATAAAACAAAACCACTCAACACTGGCACACAAAGATACAGCCATTAAAAAAACTTACCTCATTTTTCTTTGACAGCTGTCACAGAATAAAAAATAAAACAGTAGGCGCGAAACGTCGTCTTAGGTCGACGCGGACGCGCACACTGAGTTAATTCACAACAGGAAAACTGCTTACATCTGGCATTTAAATACACACAAATACAAACACATGAGCGTTATCTTTGGGTATTAACGCAGGAAAAAACATATTTAATATTTAAGAATTATCAATCATATAAATAAATGTTGTTATTGTATTGAAATTGTTATGAAAGTTTCCAATTTAACTAACATTAGATAAAGGAAGTATAAACCAATGTAGTAAGTACTATATTTTATAGACATAGATTGTCATTATTGTTGCAATGGTTGATGGAAAAAAAACGAAAGATCTTAAGCCTCACGTACGGTTAGGGCGACCAATTAGGGCGCCGGAGTTAAAGGGGCGCCGCAGGCGACATATAGGGCGCCACAAAAAGGCGCCCCTTGAAGCAATTTTTCATCAGGGCGCCGGTAAATCTAAACCACTAGTGGCTCTGTCATTTCATGCACTTCTTAGAGTAATGTCATATGTTTGTCGATTTTCTTCATTTACAGTAGTTGTTAACGTTCATGATGTTTATTATACCCAACTGTCACCCCGCTCTGTCCCCACGTGGAGACAGATGAGAATAAAAAGTTTCATCCGTTCCACCTTTTGCGACAAGTTTAGATGGATGGATGGATAGATAGATGCATGTTTGTTAGCGTTTGTAGCCTAAACGGCTGTACGGATCTCCATGAAATTTGGCACAGGTTTAGGGCATAGTCTGGAAGAACACATAGGCTACTTTTTATCTCGGGAATAGTTACGGTTCCCGTGGGATTTATTAATTTAGTTTTTTAATGTTTACTCGATCATTCAGCAACGGTTCAACATATCATATTAAAATTTGGCACAGATAATAAACAAAGTCTGGAGTACACATGGGATAAGGTTCATCCCCGAGAAATGTCCGGTTCCCGAGGGATACGTAGCTTTTTGTTATTTATATAGTTCTTATGTTTTCTAATACCACGCGGACGAAGTCGCGGGCAACAGCTCGTAGTCAATAAAGCCAATATAGAGAGGTTTATTATATTCTGTATATTTTTCTATAATGATCTTAAGAGTGTGAATGTGATCCACTGTCGAAAATCCACTTCTAAAGCCTGCTTGTTCGACTGGTTAGTTATCGTCAATCAATTTAGATATTCGTCTTAACAGAGTTGCTGAGAAAACTTTGTACAAGCATGACATTAGACTAATAGGTCTATAGTTTGATATTAATTTTGGATCACCTTTCTTGAAGAGCAGTCATCATCACCAGCTCACTATACGTCCCCACCGAGGGGCTCGAAGCCTACCCTAATAAGGGGTGACTAGGCCATAGTCAACCACGCTGGCCAAGTGCGGGTTGGTTGACTTCACACATAGCTTTGAATTTCTTCGCCGATATGTGCAGGTTGCATCACGATGTTTTCCTTCACCGTAAGAACGTCGGGTAAATTATGTACATATGAAAATTCGAAAAATCGAAAATCACATTGGTACATGGCGGCGGGATTCGAACCCAAGACCTGTAGATTACAAGTCAAGTATTCAAACCACTGAGCCACCGACGCTCTCCACTGAGCCACCGACGCTCTCACCTACCTTTCTTGAAGAGCAGTATTATTTCAGAATTTGTCCATTGTTTCGGTATTGTTTTGGTTGTCAAGATTTTGTTAAATAGTTCTGTTAGTGGAGCGATCAGAAAGTCTTTTCCCTGGTGGTAGGAGGACTAAAAAGTGGGACGGAGAAAAATTTTTACTCTCACATGGGGACAGAGCGGGGTGATGGTTGGGAATAATCATATGACGTCACCAGATAGTTAGGTACAGGGCTGGCAGCTCAGAGTTTTCTATCTTAGATTTTTCGACTCTCACACTCCTGTTTTCTAGAATTTTCTTAATCTATACTAATATTATAAAGAGGAAAACTTTGTATTTTTGTCTTTTTGTATTTTTGTATGTATTGAAATTATTCAAAAACCACTGGACCGATTTTAAAAATTCTTTTACCATCAGAAAGGTAATTTATCTGTAAGTAACATAGGCTATATTTTGTTATTACTAATGTTTAGGAACTATTAATAAACAACGTGTTTCTGGATGCCGGCGTCAAAAAATTACTAAACTTTAACTTTTCTCGGCTTACGCTGCCTAAACCGTTAGAGGTATTTAAAAAAGTGTATCAAAGAATTGTAGATCTCAAAAAGTTCTACAAAAAAGTCCGCGATAGCATACATCTATCTTTAACGGTTCTCTTACAATAACCACTTTTTTATTTACAAAATGAATTAAAAACCTTACGCTATTTGCAGCGTTCTTTTATTAGTTTCAATATTAATCCTTATCCAAATAAATGCGTTTGTTATCAGGAAAATTTAATGTATAATAAAATTGTCCTTTACAGTATTTAAGTTGGACTAATAGTTTAGAAGATACCGCGAACACAAATAATAAGGGTAACCGAAAAATCGGCTTACAAGCTACCGGGCTTAGAAATTTGGAATCTTGCATCGGTAGATTTCTGTTATTACGTAGATTACTACTAGGTAGTTAATACTTTTGGTAATAGGTTCAAAAAAACTTTTTAATAAAAAAACAAAACTGACTTCCAAACAAAATACACTAAAAACAAAATATTCTCAAAAAAAAAACAGTACACTAAAAAGTAACGAAATAATTCCTTGAAAATAGTAAACCTACCTTATTGTAACTGTTATGTCTATATTGTACAATTATTATTACGAGTACTTTGATGTCGGTGTCAGCCGAGGTATGCAGTGATATTTCTACGTAAGGGTTTCCACATTTTTACCATAACAATTGACAGTTGAAAGTATAGTAACGATTAAGTAATGAATCTACATTGACTGACACCGACTTCAAAGTAATAATAATTGTACAATATAGACGTAACAGTTACAATAAGGTAGGTTTACTATTTTCAAGGAATTATTTCGTTACTTTTTAGTGTACTGTTTTTTTTTGAGAATATTTTGTTTTTAGTGTATTTAGTTTGGAAGTCGGTTTTGTTTTTTTATTAAAAAGTTTGTTTATTTCTCGATTTTTAGTGAATCTAAACAACGTAGTATGATAATCACTAACTTTCAAACAAAGAATGAGTTATCTAAATCGATTATATAAGAAATTAAGTAAAGATCTAATACATCTTTGCGATCATTCACTCATAATTCT